>NW_026879466.1:0-26452 GCF_032173495.1 Musca vetustissima
ATTGCGGGATTTTATGATAATTTCACATTCAATAGCACCAATTTCTTCTCGATGTTTAATTCGATGAAAATAGATTACCTTTGTCAGATCAATTTAATGCAAAGAAACATCTTCTTGTGTTGTTAAAATTGGCATGGGGTTCCCCTAAATGAATGTGTCCGAATCCTTTTTCTGGTAGCAAATGGCTGCCTAACATGCAGCAAGAAATCTCAAATTGCTCAAATTGATAAAAAGAATGATATTTTCATGCAATGCATACGCTACATATGTATATATGTATATGTCGTTATAAAACATATTATCATTATAAAGCGTGATAATTAAGCACCGTTTAAATACATACAGAAGGGGCCTACAACATGCATCTATGAATTATATGTACATGTATTGATTGTAGGGGCCCTTGGCCACATTTATGCAATGCCAGAGAGGGCTGGCGCTCAATTAGAAAGAGAGTAAAACATACTACTTATATGTGTACACACTGATAGGAAATATATAGGGCAAAGCTTTCCATCTTGTTGTAGGGATGCCATTCGATTGCATCACGAAAAACACCACAGCGCATTTAGTAAGGAGCAATCTATACTAGAGATGGCATTTACCGGGTAAATACCCAAGGGGTGGATAAATAACCATTTGCGGTTTTTATTTGGAAATTAACTTCATCATACACCCCATTTGCGGATTTCTGTTATCAAATCGACGTGGTAAGCAAAATAGGGTTTCTGGGTCCATGTTTTGATTTATCCCCCCACATGATGTAAGGTAATTTGTATCTATATATGATATACAAAATATACAAAATATTGTCCACGTTTTCTGCATCCCCAAAAGTGGGTAAAAATAAAAGGTGACGTATGCTAATAATATTTGGCACAAATCGTACATCACCAAATTTTCTGCATCCCCAAAAGTGGGTAAAAATATTTAACGGCCGAACGACTTGACGTATGCTAATAATATTTGGCACAAATCGTTCATACATCACCAGAATTTCCGACATTGGAAATGGGCTCTATTGGGCCACGTTTGGATATGCGCATGTGTTTAGAAGGATAAAGTTTCATTTACCGCAAGATTTTTTGTTATTTGGCATACAGTGAATTCAAAATACACGTTAAGTGGTCCAACTGTTAAAGAGTTTGTAACCAAAATGTGGGTACATATCCAAAATCGGGATCGTTGTATGGGGGCTACAAAAGAGAGCTAGAAAACGTGGACCTTCGTCGATACATTTGTGCATGGATATTTGGTACCCATAGAGAACTCTCTGTGCCAAATTACAAGCAATTTGATTGTAAAATGTAAAATGTTTGTAATGATGTTTACTGATGGAGATTGGATAGATGTGCCAAATGGTTTTTAGAAATTCTAACTAAAATTATCAGAAATATACTAAAATGTTTTAAATTTTTTACAATTTCTTAGCATGTGAACGGATAGAGCTAAACATTTGAAACTTGAAATGCGAATCAATGTTGAGAAATAGGATCGATACAAGGAGGTGGAAGTGTATACAAATGTGTACGAAAAGTTCTAAACAGTACTAAATTTGGTACAATTTGAATTTAGAGGAACGGATGGAGTTGTTGTTAGTTTTGGAAAGTTCTACCTAGGTGTACGAGAAGTACTAAATATTAGTATATTTGGTACAATTTGGATTTGTGTGAACCGATAGGAATTGACATTACTGTTGGAGTGTAAAATTTGTAATCCCCAGGATACAACGGGAAAGGTTTATGCCTTTGGATTGGAGGAGGGATGTTTGATGTTGGAAAAATAGAGGGTATGTTTACAGTATTCAAAAATGCTGTGCTGTGCACTTTCCGGTTGTTCACATACAATTTTGAGAATAAGAAGTAAGAAAATATGATTCTGTAGGTTTTTTGCGTAAAAGTGTCTGAAAGGCGGTGTAAATCGCAGTTTGACTGCATTTTGAAAATAAAATTAAACATTGAAATACATATTCAATATAGAGAGTATTGGCGGTAGTGTGTACTTTTTATCTATAACATACTAATAAAAGAGTAAAGTGACTGACTGACTGAATTAACGATTCATCAACGCCCAGGCGAAACGGCTGAAGCTAGAATCTTGAAATTTTGGGTCAGGGGCACTCTTGGTGCAAATCTGACAGATAAGGCTGGGTTTTTTGGAAATTCGTACTAGAACGGTACGACAAATACTAAAAAGTATTACATGTGATACCATTTGTATTTGGCGAACCGGAAAAGCTAGAACTCTTAATATTTAAATGGGGGACACTGATGGAGTGTAAAATAGATATGGTAAAAGGTTTTGTGAACATTCGAACTAAAAATACTAAAATGTACTAAATTTGGTACAATTTTGTAGCATGTGAATGGATAGTGCTTAAACTTAAAATTTGGAATGCGAATTAAGGTTGAAAAGTATGGTCGATAACAGGAGCTGGTTTCGAAATCGTGTACTCATGTATACGAAAAGTACTAATTTGGTACAATTTTTAATTGGAGGTACAAATAGATTTGGTTGAACAATTTGGATTTGGTTGAACCAATATAGTTGGGATTCTGAAATTTGGTGTTAGGATCATTGATGGAGTGTAGGATTATGATATGTAGGGAATTTTGAAAATTCGTACTAATGTGGTACCAAATTTGGATTTGGGTGAACCGACAGAGCTGGAAACTTGACATTTGGATTTAGGGTCATTGTTGGAGTAAAATTGAGCTATTTAGTATGTTTTGGAAATTCCTACTAATGTGAACTAAATTTTGTGCAATTCAAATTTTGGTTGAACTGATGTATGAAGCTTTGGAAATTTGTACTAATTTGACGCTCGGATCAATTTATTTGACATAGTATTCAAAACAATACACACACATACACAAAATATGTACACCTAAGTCTGTTTTTACACGGTCTTTTTGTACACGGTTTTGATATAACATGGTTTGAAAATTTAATATTTTTAATTTTTTTACACGATTTTATTCCATTTGGCACGATTTGAATTTTTTGTACTTAATTTTTTTTGTCAAATTAAATTTTTGCGAAGTATGTTCATATCACAAAGAGTATTTATGAAAGAAAAAAGTCTGAAACCATCGATAGTTTGCGAACACTAGCTTAAAGATTTAAGTGAATTCCCCTTTAGCGCGTACAAACAATTTTTACTGGTCAAAGCAAATGTGAATAGCACTAATTTAGGGGAATCCCCTTTTTTACACGGTTTTTTTACACAGTTTCTTTTGGAACCAATCTACCGTGTAAAAACAGACTTAGGTGTATTTTGATTTGATATAAGGTCGTTCAGTAAGCGAATAGGAAAAACTTAGTTTAATGTCAATTATTTTTGCAGAGGCGAAAACTAATTGTTTTGTCTTTAAATAAAAAAAAACACAACACAATTTATAATTTTGTAAGATAATTTCCTTGAAAATCTTGAAATAGTCCAAATGTGCTTCAGAAAGACGATATAAATTAAAATTGAATTGGATGTTGAGAAAAAAATTAATATTTTCGTTTTGACGTCTAACATAATTTTATATGTATGTATAGGTTACAAAATATGATTTGACAGCAAACATAATACATACTCAGCTGTGCTTACGGGCCGACCTTATATAGGCCTTGGCTGTGTCCTACCTTGTAATAATTATACCATGTCGAAAACCGTTCTTGGACCCACAAAAGTGGTAAAATATTGAACCAAATTTAAGAGAACACAAAAAAATGCGTTCTCTTTGTAAACTTTTTACTCGAAAAATTTGGGTGAGTAAAAATGGTAAACAGGAATGCTAACTTCTGATTGACTGTTGTTTTGATGATGAAGTAATGTCATCATGGCATAAATATCACGTCATCCATTAGGCGAATTCCGACAAAAATAAAACCATACATCTACATTTATTGTTGTGAAGAAATTTTCTTTTAGAAAATTTCATTTTATTTATATAAATTTTTTTCTTCGCAAACGCAAAAATATATCATCGCACTGATAGACCGGTCCGAAGATTTCGAATTATTTTGCACTCTGAGAGTGATTTTGACATTATTCCCTTTAAGATACCAAATATTGTTTACAAACTAACAACTGACTAAACATTATACAGTAACTTATGTTAAGAGGGTTTATTCTTTTATGCGAAAAAATATTGAAGGAAGTTATATTTCATACTATTATACATTTCATTTTGCCTAATATCTCAAAAAAGTAAAATATTCAGATTATTGCAATCGTATGCGGAAAGGGAATAAAAAAATATTTCATATGGAAATCGTGAATACTGTATAATTAGTTGTATTATAGTTCTAAATTCCACCTCTATCCCTACTTTTAATATTAAGTTTATTACTATTAAGTACTCTTCGTACACATAAGCACTATTTTCCGAAATCCACATTTTAGCAAAAACGTACAGGTTCCACATGTAGTTCCATTTAGACCTTTTCGAACACATAAGTAGACATTTTCAAGATGGTATAGAGATACCATCACCACCACAAAATTTAGTACCAAAAACCCTTGGGTCCTTCTTTCTAACTCTCTGTCAATGATAATAATTTTTCCAGCTCTCTCCGTTACCCAAATTCAAAATTTTCCAAATTTAATGATTTTTCAAGATTCAACCAAATCCAAATTGTTTCAAATTTAGTACCATTTAGTAATTTGCATACTCATAAGTAAGAATTTCTAAAACTACATCAATCCTACACTCTTAAAGTAATCTTACTTCCACCAAAGTCCAAATTGTTCAAAATTTAGTGCTTTTCGTACTCATAATTACAAATTTCCAAACGTACCTCAATCCTTCTTTCAAATAGTCCAAATTTAAGAATTCCAGCTCTGTGTGAAACCATTCCGCACTTTTCGTACCCATATACCAAACCTGCTTTCAATCGTAAGTCCAAATTTAATAATTTCAGCTCTATCTGTTCACTAAATTGTACCACATTTGGTACCATTCTGTACTTTTCGTACACTCCCAGAGTAACCTAAGTTGTTAAGTCCACATATAAAGATTCCACCTCTATTCGTTCACCAGCATCCAAATTGTACTAAATTTAGTACCATTTATTACTTTTCGTAGACGTAAGTACGAGTTTCTAAAACTGCCTCAATTCCACACTGAAACAGTAATTTTATTCATAAATTTCAGGATAAGAGCCCTATCCGTTCATATAGATCATATAGATTAGTACTTTTCGTACTCATGAGTTCGAATTTCCAACACTGTATCAATCCTTTGCTATAAGAGTAATTTTATTTTCAAATCCATCCATCTCTATCCTTTCGCTCAAATCGAAATTGTACTAAACTTAGTACCTTTTAGTACACATAATTACGTATTTTTAAAACTACCTCCTCTACCTCATCCTACACTCCAACCTTATTTTTAAGTCCAATAGGTCTTCTCGTATCCATAAGTTCTAAATTCCAATACTTAATCTTGTAATTTGAATTCCAAATTTACGTTTACCATCTCCATCCGTTAACTCGAATCAAAATTGTACCAAATTTTGTACCATTTAGTACACATAATGACGAATTCAAAATTTCAGAAAAAAATTCCTAAACTATGTCAATCCTACACTCCAACAGTAATTTTAATTCAAAAATTCGGGAGTCCAGCTCTATCCGTTCACACGTAATCAAGTTGTACCAAATATAGTACTATTTAGTACAAATAAGTACTATGCTTCCATATCTCAATTCTATATTCAAACATCAACCATTAGTCCAAATTATGGGTTTCCAGCTCTCTCCGTTCACCCAAATCCAAATTGTACCAAATCTAGTGTCGTTTAGTACTTTTCTACACATAAATACGAGTTTCCAAAGATGTCTCTATAGCTCAATCTTCAACAGAAATATTAATTCCAAATTTCAGGTTTTCAGTTCTATCCTTTAAAGCAAAATCCAACCTGTATTCCATTTGAAATGTCAAGATTTTAGCTATATATGTTCAATATATATACAATTGGAACTAAATTTAGTAAAGTTTAGTACCTTTAGTACAGTTATAGGTCGAATTTCCAAAAACTCTTTTGCACATCTTTCTAACTTTCCATCAGTGAACCACATTCCAAATTTCAGAATTGTAGCTCTTCCCGTTCGCCTTATACAAAGGGTACCATATTTGGTACATTTTAGTACTTTTCGAATTTCCAAAAACCCACATTGTAATATCGACCATAAATTAAATTTGAGTACCATTTAGTACCAAATTTTAAGATTCGAGCTCTAAAGGTGCACAAATTTAGTTCCATTTAGCACACATTATTTCCAAGAGTACCCACGTCAACCATCCAACAAAACTTCCTGCATACCCCGATCCTATGGTTCACCCACAATTTAAAATGTACCAAATTTAGTACACAGTAGTACCAATTTCCTAAACTTCCTACATACCCCAATCCTACACCCCCACAGTGATCCTAAATCCAAGTTTCAGGATTCCAACTCTATCGGTTCACCCTCAATTCAAATTGTACCAAATTTAGTACATAGCAGTACCAATTTCCTTCCTACACAATCCAAGTTTCAGGATTCCAACTCTATCGGTTCACCTACAATTCAAATTGTACGATATTTAGTACACAGTAGTATGAATTTCTAAAACCTCCTACTTACCCCAAACCAATTTGTACCAAATTTAGTACACAGTAGTACGAATTTCCAAAAAGTCCCACTTTACCCAAACTTTCACCCCCAGAGTGATCCTAAATCCAAGATTCAGGATTCCAACTCTATCGGTTCACCCACAATTCATATTGTACCAAATTTAGTACACATTAGTAAGAATGTTTAAAACTTCCTACATATCTCGATCTTACACCCCAACAGTGATCCTGACTCCAAATTTCATGATTCTAGCTCTATTGGTTCGCATAAAATTCAACATGTACCAAATTTAGTACCCATATAGTACTTTTCGTACACATGAGTACACGCTTTCAAAACCATCTCCTTAAATAGACTCTAAATCTCAACCCTAATTCGCATTCCAAATTTCAAGTTTTTAGCTCTATCAATTCACATGCTATGAAATTGTACCAAATTAAGTACATTTTAGTACTTATCGGATATTTATAGTTCGAATTTCCAAAAACCCTTTGGTACATCTATCCTACACTCAGCGACCACCAATCCAAATTTCAGAGTTCTAGCTCTACCGGTTCGCCAAATACAAATGGTATCACATTTAGTACTTTTCGTACCGTTCTGGTACGAATTTCCAAAAACCCTTTTGTAAATCTTCCTAACTTCACATCAGTGACCCACATTCCAAATTTCAGAATTCTAGCTCTTCCCGTTCGCCTAATACAAAGAGTACCATATTTTGTACATTTTAGTACTTTTCGTACCCTTCTAGTTCGAATTTCCAAAAACCCAGCCTTATCTCACGCCTACACACCAACCGCAACCCTCACATAAAATTTCAAGCTTCTAGCTTCAGCCGTTTCGTCTGGGCGATAATCTGTCAGTCACTCACTCACTTAACACTAAGCTCTTTTATATATATATAGATAGAAGATGACAATAAAACATAAACATGAAAATTCTCACTGAGTAAATTTTACCAGTAAGAATTTTTCAATACTCGGTACAAAACTGACAAAATTTCTCTCCCAACTTACACTCATTTACTGAATCTTTAAGTTTCAGTAACAATTTGAACAAATTTTTGGGATATCAAGCAAACCTATTGTTACCAACAATTTTCAGTTTCAGTGACAATTTGAACAAATTTTTGGGATATCAAGCAAACCTATTGTTACCAACAATTTTCAAAATAGGAAACGTAAACGTGTTCTAAAGAGATTTGCAGTCACAAATGTCCTTGTGGCTAAACATGCATATGTGTTTCTGCGCCCTACTGCACATGTTCTTAGTACATTGCAATGCGTTCCATCTGTGAATAGGACCGCATCAACGATAAAGCGCGAAAACCAATTTCAGCTGCAATTTGTGTCTAAATGCTTTGGCAACACTTCTCAAAAAGACTTTTCCGTCAGATATCTATGTTTTCGTTCGTTCGTGTTTTTCCAATACGGCAGTCATTTTGTGTATCTCGTTGTCGATGTAAGTATTCCATCTCGCAGTGCAAATTAAAGACGTGCAAATTGTTCGAATAGCGTACTTACACAACAAAACTCTTTAGATATTCTGCGGAATTAGCGCCAGCAAGGGAATAGCGTGGAAAAGAGAAAGAGTGGTATTGTAGGTTGTAATTTCTCGAAGTGTGTTACTGTGACTTTGTTCCGATAACTGACTTTCGAAGTTAACCGAAAGAGTTGTTCCTTTGTACGAGTGCTTACTTCGTACGATGCATGTAAATGTACATCGTTAGATATGTGCAGGAAACCGAAGTGCACTGTTACATAAGGTGATAACATCGAAGAAATCGGAAAGTAAAAACAACTTTGGTTGTGGTCATCCTAACGATTTATGTCGGTCATTTGCGTGTGTATGCTATACATACAAATATATCTGATAATGTGATTATGCAAACACATGTCAGTGTTAACATTTCATAGTGTTGCCTTCAAAGCACTTGCATAATTTCCCTTGACACTGTCCCATGTTGGTTGTAAACACAGCATTATATATATATATATATATATACTGATTCTTTGTGTAACGAACAATTTTAAGATTTAATAGCAATAGCGAAGCATTGGTAAAGTGTCAAACTTTTCAATTATTTTGGGCATTTCTCTATATGAAATAATACGAACGGTTTAATCCTCCGTTGTAAATGCAAAGCCGATACTTCTGGTTAACTCTTGAATTGGTTTTTCATGCCGGAGATTTAAGTCGATCCTTGTAGAATGAAACATTAACTTTCGCATTTAACATTTGTTAACATTGGGCGCTTGTCGAATTTATGTATTTATATACTTAAAAAAATTGTTGGCATGATTCCATTTGAATTGTCTATATTTTATTCTCTCTTAAAATAAATAGTCGTTCAAGGTGTCTGTTTCGATTGGTCTGCAAATTCTTTCTAATCAAAAGTGCTGCAAACAATTGCATTGATTTACCCATTTTCGTGCAAAGCATTTGCGTTTTTTGGAATGTATACCAACCAAATAATAATTCGTGTATATTTTTAATACAATAATATTGTAGATTTTTCTGTTTAGAATTTGACTTGCTATATTACCTTCATTTGTTCTCTTCTAGAAAATGTCGTTTTTATGTGGCGCTTTTACCTACTTTTTGGTACATTATATTCT
This sequence comes from Musca vetustissima, assembly GCF_032173495.1. Classification (NCBI taxonomy): domain Eukaryota; kingdom Metazoa; phylum Arthropoda; class Insecta; order Diptera; family Muscidae; genus Musca; species Musca vetustissima. Next base: position 9,232 of record NW_026879466.1, read on the forward strand.
GTTTCAAGGTCAAATCCATTCGTAAAATATCAGTGTGAAGTGATCCCTACGTATGACCTTCACAGAGAGACCAATAGTGAAATAGTGTAATATAGAGGCTTGAGGAAATAATAGATGAAATAGATGTTTGTCATTTAGATATATTAGTCTTTTATTTTGAAAGAGGTTTAAGTCCATTTTAGGTTCTGATACAAATCTTTGTTTTCTCAAAAAAGTCTATATTGCGTTATACATTCTATCATGTTTAAGGGCACAATGCCACAAACAAAATTAATACCACTTTTGGGCACATGGGCACATTGTATAATGAAAACTTATTTTTTCAGAAGCAATGGATTTCACCATCAGATAAATCTACTCGATTTTTCTATTTTCTTCGATATCTTAGAGGAAAATTCGTTATCGTAGTAAAAAGTAGTAGATTCGTGCAGTACGGGAACATACCGATAAATAATGACGAACAGATTGCATGCGCACATAGGCACATTATTGTTGTATAATGAAAACGTATTTTTTCAGAAGCTATTCTATACGTATAAAAATCCGAAATGGGAGTACCTGCTGGTGATGTTGAAAAGGGCAAAAAAATTTTTGTTCAACGTTGCGCACAGTGCCATACCGTTGAAGCTGGAGGAAAACACAAGGTTGGTCCAAATTTGCATGGTCTGTTTGGTCGTAAGACAGGCCAGGCAGCAGGCTTCGCCTACTCAGATGCCAACAAGTCCAAGGGCATTACATGGAACGATGACACATTGTTCGAATACTTAGAAAACCCAAAGAAATACATCCCCGGCACAAAAATGATCTTTGCTGGTCTAAAGAAACCGAACGAACGCGGGGATCTTATTGCTTACCTTAAATCTGCCACCAAGTAAATTCAGTCCGACACCACTGCAAACGCCACTACCAACTCAACCACCTGAGGCAGCAATCATACCACAAATCCATTTACCATAATAGATCAATTTTAATTTAATGTAAAAACAAAAATAAAAATAAAGCATAACAACTTCTAACAAAATAAGTAAGACTTGTATTCAGAAGAGTATAACTTCTGGAATAAGTTGGATTCCAACAATAATTTATGATACACACGCAAATATATTGAGCCCAATTAAGTATTTTGTTAAAGTGCACCCCGTGGAAGCCGAAAGTGGCGTTCATGGTTATCATTTTTACTTGGACATGAAACAAGTATGCTAAATTTACCACAATAAACGTGTAGTAAAAGGGAAAATGTAAAAAATCGCTCGCTGAGTACAAAATTGTACGAAAGATTCTATAGAACGGAAAACTAGTACAAGTGTAAAACCAAATGACCATACTTCAAAATCAACACAACTGTCAATCACAATTATGCATTCGTGGCTATAATTTTTATTCGGCAAAAACCTCGATTAAAAAGTTTAGAAAAAGAACGCCATTTTGTTTTGTGTTCTCTTAAGTTTGATTGAAAGTTTTAGTAGTTTTGTGGGTTCAGGTACGGTTTTCGCGTAAAAAGTTGGAAAACTCAAGTAACCTATAACCAGTCCTGGTGAATAAACACGGCAATGTATGAAGCATGGTACAATAAAACAAGGAGGGGCAGCTTGAGGTGAATAACAAAAAAGCAACTATGCACGTGTGGCCTCTTCTGCCAAAAATAAAATAAATATACGCAACAAGTGTTTAAAATTTTTCAACACAAAACTAAAAATGAAAAATGAATGAAAGGTTATGATTTCTTCCCAAAATCCAGTAGGGAATACCATCAAATACTTGTTTCATCCATAACAAAGTAATTACTTCCAGACGAACGTGTTAAAAACTTTATTTTCATTTCAATTAAACTTGAATATATTCCAATTAATTTTGAATTTATTTGACATTGCCCACACATACACAAAATATGTATTTTGATTTGATGGAATAAGCCACATTGAGAAAATATTGTAATCAGTTGGTAGCTGTGCCCTACCTTGTAATAATTATACCATGGTATGAAGTACAAAACAATTGGAAAACTTGTAAAATTACTAGATTCTTGCAGATTTTGGAGCGAAACTAGGGAATACAATTTTTTCTCATAGCGGCCTGTTCTATCGAATCTAAGTTAGGGCAGTTCATACTAATATATACTTTTTGTGTTTGTCACTTTTTGAAACGTATAGAACATGTTACGGACAAAGAAATTTCAGGCATATTGAAAGAACTGCGTATACAATTGATGTGGTCATTGAGACAATTTTATTGTTTGAAACGGAAGACATCGCATTAATGAGTACCAGAATACATAACGAGATAATAGAACTAATTGGAGAATACACCCAGGAGTCTATTGTTGAAGATCTGATTGAAAGGGGTTCATTTTCAAAATCAAAACCAAGGCCTATATAAGGTCAGCCAGTAAGCACAGGTGAGTATAAAGTTTGTTGTCAAATCATATTTTGAAATCTATGTATGTATAGAAATTATGTTAGACGTCAAAACGAAAATATTAATATTTTGTCAACCTTAAATTAAATTTCAAGTAAATTATCGTACAAATTAAAAATTGGATTGCGTTTAGGCTGTGTTTTTTATTTAAAGGCGAAACAATTAGTCTTCGCCTCGGCAAAAAAAAAAATTGACGGTAAAATTAAGTTTTTTCTATGAATTCGCTTACTGGCCGACCTTATATAGGCCTTGGTCCAGGGACTTACGCAGGGGGCGGCCCGGGCCCCCCTAAATGAATTTTTTCACAGTAAATCTATGTTTGCAACAGCGAATTTTTACATTTTGTACTACCGAATTTTTACATTTTGTACAACTTTAAGTAGAATATTACGTGAAGCAAATTAATCTTGTAAACGAGTACATTAATATTGTGAAACACGATAGGTTTAGAAGCATGAATGTGTACAAATATTTAACGAATATATAGAAGAGATAGTAGAATCGTTGGAAGAAATGTGGGAAAATAGTAAGTTAATTTATTCGCTAACTTGGCAACCTTTACGAAAAATTTCAGTTTCATCAAAGAAAAACATAATCAGATCAAGTATTGCCAAAAAGAACATAAAAACTACATATTTCGGAACTCAATACAGTTGCCATAAAACGAGACATGATGTTGGCTGCGGATTTTTGGTTAACAGGAGAATATAAGACCTCGTCTCCAGATTCCCTCGAATATATGGCCGAATTGCTATAATTCGTATAAAAGCGAAGTACTTCAAAGAAGAGCAGCTTATATGGCCTGTTCAAAGTCGATGTTTTTCATAAAACCCGTTATTTATGGAAAAATTACAAAAATTACCCCTTATATATATGATTAAAATTGCAAACATTAAATTAAGTTAATGAGTTCCATTTTTTTAACCGGATATGTTTGTCAGATACCCAAATTTGCATACTCTGTGATATTTCCTGAGAAAGGCAAATTGATGACATTCCTAGTCGTCGTGATTACTTCAATAATTTTAAGAGCACTTTGGAACTGAAATTCATGTTAGTTTGGGGTATATTGGCTTTCGAGAAAGAGGTAGTGAAATTAAAATTAGTCATTAGCATACATATTCAAATGCAATTGTAAGAAGCAAGAATTCTCATATTATTACCATCAGAAAGGTAGACTAAGTGATATATTGAAAATCGATCTTTATGAACTGAATAAAATGTTTTTTTATTATCTTGAAAAAAGTACTCTTTTTTTAAAAAAGTACTCTTTTGGTACCTTTTCACATTTTTCATTTTCCATCCCTGATTCAGAGTAGTTCCAATACAAATGTATTTTTATCTATTACTTTTAATGAATAATTATGGAGCTTGAACTTATGTTACATGAAAAAAAATACTATTGTTTAAAAAAATATATATTTTTTAAATTTTGGTTATGTTTATTTTGTAGTACACAGGCCATATACGGATTTTTGGCTTGGCTTTGAAATGAATAAATAATAGGTTCGTTTCCGTACTTTTTGATAGTAAAGCTAGTAAAAGAGCGAACTATCAAAAATTACTCTCACATACAAGATTTGCGCAAAAAGTAAAGGAACGAAAAATAGTTAAAACATGAAGAGACGTCAAAATCAAAAATTTCATTTGTTAAGGATAAAAAAAGACTACAGAAACCTAATGCACACAAAAAACAAAAAGTTAAACGGCGTCCATTGCATGATTTTGATAATATTAATATTTATTGTTTATTTTTTTATTTGTATAATTTAGAGGAAAACATTATGGAATATATGGAAGTGGAGTTTCCGACGACTCCAAGTCCGGAAAGTCTTATATGGCTGGACGCTCCATACGGCTGATTAAAACAACATACTCTCCGAACTTTCAAGGCCCATATCTCGGGAACTATGCATTTCTCCCCATAAAATATATATCACTGTAATCAGTTCACAGAGGACTATTTACTGTAAAAATGTCAAAGCGATCTAAGTCCAGCCCCTAAACTTGACTTAAGCCCAAGATATTTTGGACCAATGTGCACACATTGGTTAGTACGATTAACCAACCCAAACCAAGTCTTCATTCTATAGTATCTTCATCTGAATCTTCTGCCAGCCATTCATCTTCGCTATCCTGCAAAAGAGAAAAAATCTGTTTGTCAATTTTTAAATTTCTTATTTGTTTTTTTTTCAAGCAAATGTGTGTGCGTCTATGCGTGTGTCCATTTTGTTGAAGCACTAACTTTCATATGCTTTATTTCGGACTGTATATCTCTGGCAATCAAATGTCAAATTCATAATTTACTACATTTACTATTTCGTGCTAGGCCAAATTGGTCTTGCAGAAAATAGGAGAAGAGAACGCCATTTTGATTTTAACTCTCTTAAATTTAACTTCAATTGTTCCTACTTTTCGGTGTAAGGAAACGCTTTTCTAGCAAAAATTGCAAAACTAGTACAATATAGTACTATATTGCAGGTTTGGGAACACATCTAATAATAGGATATGAACAAAATTTAGACATCGCTACATCCTTGCATACGGGAGATAGTCCAAATGTACTTCAGAAAGACAATAAAAACTAAAATTGAATTGAATGTTGACAAAATGTTAATATTTTCGTTTTGACATCTAACATAATTTTGTATATATGTATAGATTTTAAAATATGATTTGACAGCTAACGTTATACTCAGGTGTGCTTACGTCCGACCTTATATAGGCCTTGGACAACATTTTGTACAAAATTTCAAATTTGTTTAACCCTTTGTGGCCCAATGTTGCCCACAGGCAACAAAATGTCTTAGAGCTTATATTTAATATGTAGCTATTAGATATATATTCTTTGGGTTTCATATATCAAGTCCTGCTTATGGACGACACATATCAAAAAATCTAATAAATTTAAAATTTTTGGTAAAGTTATCAGCTTTTCAATATAGAGAAGAGGGCAAATATATGTATAGTACTAATTTGTATATACAGTCCAAATTCTGCAATTATAATTATTTTTGATACTTTTTAAAAAGGGAACTAGTTCTTTGATGTAGTTCCTTATAGATCCTTTCCTCCATATAGTTCCGATTCCTACAGTATGTCAAGAATGACTTTACACATGCATAATTATTAAACATATTCAGATGTAGAAGCTTGGAATAACACTTATTATATTATTTTTAATATTTATTGGTTATTTATAATAATTGTATGCTGCACTTCATACAGTTTGAGTCAACGAAATTAAAATTGATTGAAAAATAAAAGAACAGTACAACAAAAACAAATATGGATCTGTTCTTATGGTGAGCACTGTATGAATTTTAACGGTACTCTACCGTTAGCTTTTGCTTGTTCTACTCTTATGTTTTATATTGGGAATCATTTGATGACAAATTTTTTAAGTGTGCGCAACATACCTTGAAATAAAGTATTAAAAAATGTCATGCAAAAGGTTACCCTTTGATGTAATTCAGTTGATATATTACAACCGCCAATTGGGAAAAAGTGTGATCGAATTGTCGGCAATGTTTTCAGTTACACGAAAGACAATTTACAATGTATTAAATCGAGCAGAAAACGAGGGAAGATTGGAGTTAAAGCGAGGTGGTAGTCCGAAGCCCAAAATGAATAAGCATACTGAGCGCATAATTATTAGAAAAAAATTATGCAAAACCCTCAAATTTCCACTAGGACGCTTGCGAGGGAGCTCGAAGAAGAGTGTGGTGTTAACGTTTGTCACGAAACAGTTCGACAGACAATATTAAAGAACAAATACTCATCAAGAGTAGCACGCAATAACCCTTACTATCTACAGAAAATATAGAAAAAAGATTTTCCTTCGCCAATACGAACGTTTCACACCCGACTGAATATTGGGACAACGTTATATTTTGCGATGAAACTAAAATTATGTTATATTATAACGATGGGCAAACCAGAGTATGGCGTAAGCCTTTAACATCACTAGAAAGGCAGAACATCATACCAACAGTCAAATTTGGAAAAATATCAATAATGATTTGGGGGTGCAACTCAAGCAAAAGTGTGGGAGACTTAGCTTTGCTGTGAACTTTGGGTTCATCAGGGATAACAAGCCACATTTTAAATTTTATCCGGATAATGATCCTAAGCATAAATCACAGTCTTTATAACTGTGGCAAAGTTTTGGATACGCCAGCCCAAAGCCCAGACATTAACCCTATAGAAAATTTGTGGGTCTATTTAAAAAAAAGGTGGCTAAACGGCAACCAAAAAATACAAAAGCATTAAAAACTGCAATATTGGATGAGTGGCAGAACATTCCGAACAATTATGACTTGCAAAAACGTCTGCAGTGTGTGGTAGATGCAAAGGAAGGCCATACAAAATATTAAAACTATGGAAATGTGTGTTCAATAATATTATTATACTATATACCTTAACATTTACTTCTTGTGAAAAGAGTTAATTGACAATGTTAAAATTGAATACTTTTTGTTTTTGTTATATTTTTTAATGTTTTTAAAGTGAACTTGCTATTTTTTGCATTTTATCTCTGTACATATGTATACAATTATAAAAAAATCAAAAAAATAACTTAAAAAATTTTGTAGATTCTTTTAGATTCTGCAACGGAACTTTTATTAGAAATTAATAAAAGTTCCGTTGCAGAATCTAAAAGAATCTACTAATTTTACATGTTTTGCAACTTTTTACTCGAAACCCGTTCCTCAACCCAAAAAACTCGTAAAACATTGAATCAAATTTAAGAGAGCACAAAACAAAATGGCTTTCTCTTTGTAAACTTTTTACTCGAGAAATTTGGCCAAGTAAAAATGGTATACAGTAGGCCTATTTTGTAACTTTTTAACAACATTCGATATTGTTTATTTTACAACAATTTCATTTGTTTGTTTAATTGTTTTTACAATAACAAAAGAAATTTAAACAATATCGAATATTGTTAAAAGTTACAGAATAGACCTACAGGAACGCCTACTTCTGATTGGTTGTAATGTTGATTTTGAAGTATTGCCATCTAATTTTGGCATATTTACTAAATTTGCGTTCCCGAACTTTTCAAATTATTTTTTATTCTGAGAGCAATTTTAAAATGTTTCCCTTTTATTAGATTTACTATTAAAAAAGTACTGGAACAGACCAAATGTTGAGAAAATTGTGTATTTATTCAATGTGTAAACTCATTCTTGACATACTGTATATAGTTCCTTTGAATCCCTCTCTTTCTTGGTTTTTTTTTTGTGTTTTTGCTCACAAAGTTCCGTGTTGATGTGTTAATAGATGAATAAATTTTAAATTGTGCAAAAATGAAAAAAAAAATATTTAAATAATTTCTGATTGATTTTGAAGTATTGCCATCTAATTTTGGCATATATACTAGATTAGTGTTCCTGAACATTTAATATTATTCTGTATTCTGAGAGCTATTTTGAAATGTTTCCCTTTTACTAGCTTTGCTATTAAAAAAGTACAGGAACAGACCAAATTAAATAATTTCTGATTGGTAGAATATTCAGAAGCTTCATAATTCAACTGCAGGACGATAAGCACAAAATATTTTTTTAATGAATAAAAATATTTAAAATACATAAAATTATTTTATTATTTACACAATAATAAATTGATATGCGTATGTTTATATATTGTTAACAATGAATAATATGGGAATAAATGAATAAGATAAGAACAATGAACTATATTAATTAAAGAAATGAAACTAGTTCCGATCGTTCCTTTCTCTGAATAGTTCCAACTAGTTCTGGTAGAACTAGTTCATTCCGGAACTACCCAACTCTACTTGTTTGATCTATTTGTATTTCTTCAATGTCTGCGAATGTGATGAAATATTGGTCATTGCTGGAATCCCTTATATTTCCAGGTAGTATTTTCTTGTTAGCCCATGGTTTATGAATTTCACGAACGTCAGTTTTATAGGTGGTGACCGAAATGTTGAGACAAGTAAATCCGAAGAAGAACGTATTGGTAAAAACAATGAATTGCTACAAAGAAGTCTTCGTCTATCACCAACGGAAGTGTCGAAGAGATTGATAGAGGATCTAAATGTGAACATATTGACTGGCAAGGAAAGTGGCATTACCTGCGAAGAGGATGACAAAACGCTTTATAGTATATATTCGCTTATGGCTATACGAAATGTATATAATAATACAAATTTCAACAGCGACAAAGTGGAAGATCTGCTTTCGGAACGGCATAAACGGCTGATAAGCTGCTGTTTGGAAGATTTAATTGAGTATGGCCTGAAGCCGAACATACATCCCGCTTTCTGTGGAGGCAAAAACAAAGTTTTTGGACACAACGTTAATAAAGTCCCCAATTTTTTCCTTGCACTACTACTTGTTGAAGGTATTTCACCGTTTTTACGGATTGCGTGTTTACCTGCTATTCGATCATCGGATGAGATTATTCTCTGTTATATGGCTACTTTATACACATTGCTATTTGGGTCAGATCTAAAGCAATTTGAAATGGAGGAATCTACTTTGGCGAGGACGAAGGATCGTTTAAACCAATTATGGTGTGATGTACCGAAGGTGACGTATTTTCGCAATATAATGATGCTGTGCGGAATGGTTGCCAACGAGAGAAAGCCGACAATACATCGGGAAATGTTGATGAAATTATGGTCTCCTGGGGGCTTTGTAGCTCTTCTTTTTGCCATGCAAAAGTCGGAGACAGGCGAAGGGCGATCTACAGCAGAGATTGTGGTGAAATTGGTATCCCAACCTTCCTACCCGAGAAGAGCTCAGGAATCATTGGCGAAACAAATTCTACGTTTTCTGAAAGGTAGCGTTGAAAATAAGGATGCAATTCCCTATATGGGACCAGGCTTGTTATCATTGAAGAAACTATGTGAGAACAGCAATTTTAATAGGGATTTGGTGAAAGATTGGCTAAGAGAGCAACTAAAACCATTGTTGGATTTAAAGAAAGACTGTATAACCGTTATGGAATGGAGTGAATTTAGCTCCACAGTACATCTGCTTTTTCAGGTATTTTGCACTTCTACCATAGAATGTTTGCCGAGCGATTTATTAGTTCCCTATATACCAATACTGATCACGTGTTACCAGTTCATAGATAAACACAGAAACAAATCTAATGCAGATGTCGTATGCGGTCACCTATCCTACTTGTTATTGAGAATTCTAAACAATCGCACGACAGATGAGCTGCAACTGATTATAAAGAATGTAATTCTTGGTGAATATCCTAGACAATGGTATACCTTAGATCCGAGGATAACTTTTGAGGAGGATCTATTAAATTCCCAACAATTAAAGATAGTCCAAAGAGACGAGGAGGATGAGGAGCGTGAATGTTACACATTGATGTCATCCAATCCAATGAACGCCCTGGCCAATCTACTTAAACGTTCTTCTTTTAGCACTCTCGTCTATAAAATCTTCATTATCCTATTTCGATTATTTCCCAACATTGACTGTAACACAAAACCGCCGACCATCGACTCGGCCAATAATGTCGATTTATTAATATCTGAAGCGGATGTTCAAAGCAGAGTAATGTGGGAAATATCCAGCAGATATAATGGAAAAATTCAGGTCATCAATGCCTTACACGTGCTAATAGAGCACAAACCGCTTAAGAGCTTATTGGTGGAAAACATAAATGAACTTTTGAGTGCTGTTCAAGACTTTTTGTCTATGTACACCGCAGTCAGCGACGAAAACAATCATCAGCTGGATAAAACCGTGATTGTTATATTGCTGACGTTGATAAGGGAAATTGTGGAAAATGCTCCTGTCAAATTGGAAAGCCTAAGGCATGATTTGATAGATAACTTATTGAAACTACAATCCAAAACACAAGATAATGATTTGAAGTTGCAAATTTTATATCTCAAAGAGCAAATTGTAGGCGGCTGTGATGTAGCCCAAGGAAACAGTTTAAATAAAAGCAGGTTCGAAGAAGCCAGATTACTGGTGGAGTCAAAGGAACCGTACAAGCAAGTAGAAGGAATTCAGCAGTTCATTTCATTGATAAAAGCGAAAGATGTGTTTACCATAAGTAATGTACATGTAGTCACTGCCCTAGCGCTCAACACCCTGACATCGACAGAGTCATATACATTCCTGAACTGTGTTCGTCTCTTTGCGTCATTAGTCTACTTAAATGAACACATGATATTGGATATATTGACTGAAGAATATTTAAATGAATCTGCGGGTATGGATTATAGATTGGTGATTGGAGAGACGCTACTAAAGGTGTGTCATGAAATCGGTAAGACCTAAAAATTTGTTTAAAGTTTGCCAACAACAAAGTTATCTTCTTCAAGGACCACTATGCTATAAATACAAGAACACCCTCTTGAATTGTTACATGTTCGGATGTCGGTCACCACTGGACGAGTTTCGGTTTTCGTCGTTCTCAAATTTGGCACAACTATGCAAAATTTTGTCATACGATGTGCAGAAATACTTCCAAGAGGTATGTAGTCATAGTATTCTGCAAAGGCCACATTGAAGTGACTCAAATTTTTGTTTCAGCTACTCGATTTGATAAATTGTGAATTGACCACGGGAAAATATATGCCCGCTAAACGTGCTGCGGTAATGGTTCTGAGTGAACTCTTGTCAGGAATGAATAATCTAATAGATTTCCAAGAAATGCTATTACCCATTTACCGACTTTTGAAATTGCTAGCATCTTCAGAGTGTGCGGATGAAAAAATGCGTTTGCATGCTTCAGTTGGCCTAGAAACCTTGGCTGTAAAATGTAAAGAATTGTTTCTAGCACCAAATCAAGTGCCCTTGGAAAAGAAGATTCAAATACGAGGAATTAATTCGCAATTAAAACCAAATATAAAAAGTCACATATTATACATGGATTAACGAATTCAGTCGAAAATTAGATAATATTACATATATATTGGCGAAATAAAGTTTCAATCAACGTCATATCATAAAATCCGAATTTTTATTGTGGCTCTGATACGAACAAAAATATGCGTCATCGAAAGAACGACATTAGACATCATCGTGTTCAATTAGCCAATTAAAATACGTAGACTCTTTCCAAACTTGGTTTTATATCTAAATTGGAAGATGGGCACTCCTACTAGTAAAAGTTTTCCTATAATCCGTTTTTATAATCGACTCGTCTGTCCGGCTAAAGTTGAGTTTACAAAAGTGTATAAAGTAATAAAATTGGCATTATGTTAGTGCTGTGCAAGCATGGGAACTGGTGCCCTTGTTTACATGAATCAGTATTAATTACTCAGTAAGTTCTTTTGTGATAGAAACAGACATTCTTTTTCAAACATTAAAATTACAAAAAGTAAAAAACAACATTTTGTACAAAATTTCAAATTTGTTGAAACTAAGTAAATGTTCCCAGAAAGATTTTTCAATACTCAGTAATAGTACGTTTACATTTAATCGGATTCCGTTAACCCATTGGGTTTCAATTGCTAATTCCTTTGCATATATGTCAAATAAATCCTCATTAAATAGGTTAACCCGGTAAAAAGTTCTAATATATATGCCGTTTAATGCAAATTCAAAATAACTCTCTCAATTCACGCTATTTTATGTGTTGGTATTTTTGTAAAAAGACAACATTTATTATTATTTATTTTCAAAGACTTTGTTACAAGACTATCTAGCCCATTTTGGGATGCGAATTCAAAGTCTTAATTAACTGTCAAAAATATTTTTATTCAAATAAAAATATTCATGCATAATCTTATCAATACATTTTTTCATAGTGTACGCTTCGTTGTGTTTTTTATTTAAAAATTGTTGACGTTTCTTTTTGTCAACTTCCCCACTATCAGCCTTACCTAAAATTCAACTAGCTCGTTCGACGTTTTTCACCACGAAAGTAGAACACATGTATTTATATGAATGTTACCGAAATACGTCGAACGTACAAATTTTCAAGTTGAACAATTTCAACTTTGACAGAACGTATTTTTCATTTTTTTCTTTTGTTGAAAATAAAAACAAAACATTCAGGAAATTTGAAATTTCGAATGGAAACAAAATATATGTGGATTAATTAAAAAAAAATCAAATTTGTTTTGCGGTTTGTATTATTTGCCTGAAGATAGGGATTCAACGTATTTGGGTAATACGGCCGTACACAACATTTTGCCAAAGTGAGGAAGTTGAATATTTTTGTACGCTCCGTCGGATTTTAGGAAACGTTGTAAGGGTGTCAAAATATAACGTTAAAAATGTTCAACATTGACAATGCCTATTTTGAAATTTTTGCTTTTTTTAAAAAAGAAAACTCAAAATATGTTTCAAAAAGAGGTAATGATAGTTTTGTCCATGTAAATTTTGTTTCGAATAAAAATAATTTTGTTTATTCTCCAAACAATTCATTTGACAGAATTTGACAAAGAAGACTTCAGCTGGCCTAACCGCTGACCTTATAAATAAACCTCAAGATATACATAGAATTTTTTTGTTTTATTGTTGGCGCAATGAAAATACACATTTTTGTAATTGTTATTTCAATTCTCAAGATTGTAACTGCAGATGTAAAGGGAGAAAAAATCGGTAATATCGATCACAAATCATTATTGAAGACTCATTTGCTAATTATAAAACTTCCAGGAATAAATTGCTACACATGCAGCAAAGCCGAATGTGAAGGCATTAAAAAGGGCGAAACTAAATTTCTGCAAGAATGTAAAGCCGGCAAATGCTTCGTTAAAGAAGAACCTGACCGTGCGTTTTATTAAGAGTAGTACTTTCAAAATTAATTTTATTTTCTACTCTATATTACAGCCAAAAATCTCGGCAAAATTATTATATCAAGAGGATGTGGCGATACAAAATGTGGGGTTTTCCCATCTTCTTTGTGTTGTGAATGTAGCACGAACGGCTGTAACTATAGAACAAATTGTCACATTACCTCGGAAAGTACAGGTTTAAAATCATTAAGTAAACTAACTTTTTGTTGGCTTCTAGTTCTCCACATTCATTACAAACTCTAAACAATAAAATCATTTTATTTTGTTGTTAGTATTGCCTGTTATTTGATGCCTTTATTATTCCTGGTTTGTTAGCTAGGTGTCTTTATTACTAATAATAATTCTTCTATACCACCAATGATAATATTTGTCAATTTTTGCACAATTATGGTCAAAAAATTAAAAACACCAAAGTCGCAGATCCAATGCTTCACACCATTTTGTGTTAATACAAGAGGCGTTTCTGTCTGTAATCATGGGCAAAAATGCGAAAAAAGTGTCACAATATTTTGCTTTTGTGTCACTTCTGTAAAAAAGTACTAAATTTGCTTGCAAAAAATAAGTACATTTGGGATTTGTTATAAATATTGTTTTTTATAAAGACTAATTAGTTCTCCACTGTGCCAACAGTATTAAAGAAACATAAACTAAAAGCTTATTGATTTATTGTCCTGAAGAGAATGATGGTAAAATTAAGAATTGAGATTGGTCCAAAACGCATTGATATAAAAAAATTGAAAAATCCACTTTAGGCTTAAAAGGACAACAATCAATTGCCCCATTGTTGTTCTCGCTAAGGAGATCCATTACATTTATGTCGGGTAATTTCCGTTGACATGGTGAATGTTATATGTTATATTCCCCGGAACTGATCAGATAGGACTAGGGCAGCCAAATAACAGAATCATTTACAAAAAAGTTCCACTTCGTCGTATTAAAAATGTTCTTGATGGTGGCATTCTTCCTGGTATGGTCTTCATCCAATGTTTCACCTTACATATCCAGGGACCCAATTCGAATACGAATAATCGAATGTAATAAAATAAATGATTTTCATAATTTACTTATTATTTCGTCCATTCATTCTTATTAATTTTTTCTTTCTATCACGTATAGAAATTTATTTTGAAGCTCGATACAAAAATTATAATATGAATAATCATGTAAAAGCACAATTAAAACCGAACCCCGTTTTGCAATATAAACACTTCATGATTTTATTGATATACTGGCCTATTATTCAGATATTCGTCCTTATCATGGTTGTCATAGTCGTGTCAATTTTGAGGCGATTTCATTTCGGGGTCGATGCATTGTAGGTAATTTGCCCTGTTTTGAGGCAAACATTAATAACGGCGGTGTTAAACATTTTTTAACTCTTTAAGTGATTTATATGTACAAGAAAGAGAAATCGCAGATTTCCACAATTGTTATTAGCAACTACGTATATAGCGAACAAAGCCATTTAGAATCGATTGCATTATTAGTTTTTGAGTTATCGTGCCCGCCATTCGCAAAACCACTGTTTAGAGAAAAAAGAGTTTAAAGTTTGATAAGTCTTCAAGAGTTCTTGAGATTTTCACTTGAAATTTTGTAGGGACATTCTTGAATTAGTGTAGATTCGAATTAAATTTAAAAAAATTTGACCCTGAGAGTTTAAAGTTTGATAAGTCTTCAAGAGTTCTTGAGATTTTCACTTGAAACTTTGTAGGGACATTCTTGAATTAGTGTAGATTCGAATTAAATTTAAAAAAATTTGACCCTGAGAATGGGGGGTCCCCTTAAATTAAACCCAACTTAAATGAAAAATCGGTTAATTGAAATCGAAATTACTTCCAAAGAGCACTACCATGGTACAATTATAAAAGGTAACAGCAAATCCCAGCTGATTTGATTCCAACGTAATACTAGTGTCAATATGCATTTGACAAATTATGTTTTTAAAAATCACCCAACAGGAAAATTGGGAACGCATACAATTTGAAATTGTTCTTTTTTAATGTGCTCCCGTATTCAATTTACTCAATCTGCCTGCTGGGAAAGTTTGAGGAAGCAAATCTTTCTTGAAGGAATTACTCGCTATTCCCAGCATTGTCATATGTGTTACACATATAAACACATGTATTTATATGAATGTTACCGAAATACGTCGACGTACGAATTTTCAAAGTTGAAAAAATTCAACTATGACAGAACGTAGTTTTGTTTTTTCTTTTGTTGAAAATAGAAACGAAACAAAAAGAAAATATGAAAATTTCAATAAGAATGTGAAATATTTGAATACATTGTATAATTTTTTAATTTTGTTTCGGGATTTTGTTTAGTTCGCTAAGAGATATCGATTCGACGTATTTGGGTAATACGGCCGTACAAAACATTTTCCCGTAGTGGGTATGTTGAATATTTTTGTACGCCTCGTTGAATTTTAGGTAACGTTGTAAATCGTAAATGTTAATGTACTTTATAGGAAATTTTATAGAAGCTAGGAACAAGTTTTTTGTTCACTTTTTAATAACCGTAATGCGAAATAACAGCTGTTTGTTTACATTTTTAATCAAAACCTTTTTTGGTAATTTGCTCGGTATAATATTTTTTAGTAGTCCAATATCCATTTATACAAATCTAAATTAAACATTATTTGTAAAATTTCAACGCTCTATTTTAAGACGCATTTAGACTGTAGCTTTTATAGTGATAATGTGCATTAAGGTGCATTTAGACTATAGCCTTTATCGTGATAATGTGCATTATCTCCATCGGAAATTACCTAAATTTACCATACAAAATTAAATCTACTTAATATCTCGATTTGTTTTAAATCCTATGTTAAATCGAGATAATTTCATATAAAACCCTCCTTTTGGTACAAAAACTAATCGTTTGCTTTAAAATTAGTTAATATTCAAAATAAAAAATATGTCAACTGCTGAAAAATTATTTTTTGTTTGCAATCATAATAAATATTACTATAATTTATAACGGCAAAGGTTTTATGCATTTCTAACCTACTAGAGCAATTTTTAACAAAATTATGAAAATATTGGTTGAAAAATTGCCACAGACATCATGGAAGCATTGAAATGTGTACATTAAAAAATAACAACAGACAAATCCAGTTTATTCCATTTTAATACTAGTCTAAACAGTTATGATTTGATACCTCGATTTATAAATCGAGTCGATTTAGAAGGCAGAGTATAAACACGCCTTTATCTGGATTTAATTGCTTAATTGAGTGGAATTTATATCAATTTACCAAATCCACTAAATATCTCGGTTTGATCGAAGTTCAATGCTAAATCGAGATAATTTCAAATACAACCCTGTTTTTGTACCAAAAATTACATCACTTGTTCTTAAAGTGGCAGCGCTTCAAAATACTTAAACTCAAAATAGTATGGTAGCATGGTGTAATACAACGTAGGACATCTTGAACCTAATAAAAAAACTATGTAGGTATTGGGACATGGCATAATTATACAAGTCATATGTTTCTATTTTTTTTTCATAAATTTGCCTTTGGCAGTATTCAGCCTTCAAAATTTAAATGAAGCATCTACCAAACAAATTAAAAAAGACATTAGTCCAGCATGTAACTAACAGCAAAATCTTCAAACTTGCGTTGAAATACACTGCGTGAAAAAGAAAAATGTCGTAGTTCAACAGGAAGATGATTCCACAAACGTGACGAACGAATAATAAAAGATCTTTCATATAAACAAGTGGAATAGCCCGGGAAAATTAACTGAGTGTTCCTGGTAGATCTAGAGAAAACAAGTCGATCACGCAGGACACCGGGAAGATCTAAAGTGACAGATTTATATAGAAATGAAATAACTCTTTTCTTTACGAAAACTGAAAACGGTGCTCCTAGAAAATCAACCGCATAAGCTGAAATGTGGTCTGATCGTATCTTACAACGTACCTTACAACCATATTGAAGAATTTTTCTATTTTGTTAAAATGCTCATGTGTGGTGCCAGATACAACTTCTATACCATAAGAAATAAGCGATATTAACATGGAATTAACAATACTCCTACAAATAGTGGCATA
>NW_026879467.1:0-26660 GCF_032173495.1 Musca vetustissima
TGTATAGGGACTTCGGTACACTATTTACATTAAATCGGACGAAAATTTATATAGGAGCTATATTTAAATCCAAACCGATTTTCGAGAAACTTAACGTGCACTATTCTAGACTTAATTAAGTACGATATGCCAAATTTCGTGCAAATCGAAGGATATATAGGGACTTTGGTACACCATTTACCTTAAATCGGACGAAAATATATATGGGAGCTATATCTAAATCTGAACCGATTTTCAGCAAACTTAACACACATAAATCTAGACCTAATCCATTTCGCTATGCCAAATTTCGAGCAAATCGAAGGATATATAGGGACTTTGGGGCACCATTTACATCAAATCGGACGAAACTATATATGGAGCTATATCTAAATCTGAACCGATTTTCTCGAAACTTCGCAAACATCACTCAAGGCTTAATTTAATACGTTATGCCAAATTTCGTGCAAATCGAAAGATATATAGGGAATTTGGGGCACCATTTACATGAAATCGGACGAAACTATATATGGGAGCTATATCTAAATCTGAACCGATTTTCTCGAAAATTGGCAGACATCACTCTAGGCTTAATTTAATACGTTATGCCAAATTTCGTGCAAATCGAAAGATATATAGGGACTTTGGTACTCCATTTACCTTAAATCGGACGCAAATATATATGGGAGCTATATCTAAATCTGAACCGATTTTCAGCAAACTTAACACACATCAATCTAGACCTAATCCATTTCGCTATGCCAAATTTCGAGCAAATCGAAGGCTATATAGGGACTTTGGGGCACCATTTACATGAAATCGGACGAAACTATATATGGGAGTTATATCTAAATCTGAACCGATTTTCTCGAAACTTGGCAGACATCACTCTAGGCTTAATTTAATACGTTATGCCAAATTTCGTGCAAATCGAAAGATATATAGGGACTTTGGGGCACCATTTACATGAAATCGGACGAAACTATATATGGGAGCTATATCTAAATCTGAACCGATTTTCTCGAAACTTGGCAGACATCACTCTAGGCTTAATTTAATACGTTATGCCAATTTTCGTGCAAATCGAAATATATATAGGGACTTTGGGGCACCATTTACATGAAATCGGACGAAACTATATATGGGAGCTATATCTAAATCTGGACCGATTTTCACGAAACTTGGCAGACATCATTCTAGACTTAAATGATTACGCTGTACCAAATTTCGTGCAAATCGAAAGATATATAGGGACCGTTTACATTAAATCGGTTAAATATATATATGGGAGCTATATCTAAATCTGAACCGATTTTTCCCAATTTCAATAGGGTTCGTCCTTGGGCCGAATAAGTGACCTATGCCAAATTTCATCCAATTCGGATCATAAATGCGACCTGTACTTTGTTTACAATTTAACATGGACAGACAGACAGACGGACGGACGGACAGACGGACGGACGGACGGACGGACATGCTTAAATCGACTTAGAAAGTGATTCTATGCATATTCTCAAAAGGAACCATGTGTCTATCTCGTTTCCTTTTGCCTGTTACAAACATATGCACAAAGACATAATACCCTGTACCACAGTGTGGTGAAGGGTATAATTAAAGAAAATAAAAAAGGGCTCCTTTTATCAAAAACAGCGCGTAAAATTTTTGAGATCAATCTGACAACTCAACCACCATATGATCAAAATAAAAATAGAATCTATAAAAAATCTACTTTTTTAAAGAACATTTTTTAAGGACCATTAAAGGCGTGGATTTTATTGAAGAATATTTTTTAAGGACCATTAAAGGCGTGGATTTTTTAAAGAATTTTTTTTCAAGGACCATCAAAGGCG
The DNA here is from genome assembly GCF_032173495.1 of Musca vetustissima. Lineage (NCBI taxonomy): Eukaryota > Metazoa > Arthropoda > Insecta > Diptera > Muscidae > Musca > Musca vetustissima. The sequence goes on from NW_026879467.1 coordinate 1,830, forward strand.
TGGATTTTTTAAAGAATATTTTTTAAGGACCATCAAAGGCGTGGATTTTTAAATAATATTTTTTCAAGGACCATCAAAGGCGTGGATTTGTTAAAGAATATTTTTCAAGGACCATTAAAGGCGTGGATTTTTTAAAGAATGTTTTTTCAAGGACTATCAAAGGCGTGGATTTTTTAAAGAATATTTTTTCAAGGACCATCAAATGCGTGGATTTTTTAAAGAATATTTTTTCAAGGACCATCAAAGGCGTGGATTTTTTAAAGAATATTTTTTCAAGGACCATCAAAGGCGTGGATTTGTTAAAGAATATTTTTTCAAGGACCATCAAGGGCGTGGATTTTTTAAAGAATATTTTTCAAGGACCATCAAAGGCGTGGATTTTTATGAACAAAGTACAGGTCGCATTTATTATCCGGTTTTGATGAAATTTTGCACAAGTCACTTATTTGGCCCAAGGACGAACCCTATTAAAATTGGGAAAAATCGGTTCAGATTTAGATATAGCTCCCATATATGTAGTTTCGTCCGATTTAAGGTAAGGTCCCTCTATATATTTCGATTAGCACGAAATTTGGCACAGAGAACTGAATTAGGTCCAGAATGATGTGTGAAAAGCTTCATGAAAATCGGTTCAGATTTAGATATAGCTTCAATATACATTTTCTTCCGATTTAAGGTAAATGGAAATCATGAAAATCGGTTCAGATTTAGATATAGCTCCCATATATAGTTTCGCCCGATTTTAGGTAAATGGTGGACCAAAGTCCTGAAAATCATTTGATTTGCGCGAAATTTGGTATAGCCTACTGAATTATGTCTATAAAGCTTCGTGAAAATCGGTTTAGATTTAGATATAGCTCCCGTATATAGTTTCGTCCGATTTTAGGTAAATGGTGCACCAAAGTCCCTGAAAATCATTCAATTTGCGCGAATTTTGACATAGCATACTGAATTAGGTCTATAATGCTATGTGCTAAGCTTCGTGAAAATCGGTCCAGATTTAGATATAGCTCCCTTATATAGTTTCGTCCGATTTTAGGTAAATGATGCACCAAAGTCCCTGAAAATCATTCAAATTGCACGAATTTTGTCATAGCGTACTAAATTAGGTCTTGAATGATGTGTACACCTCCTATATATATTTTAGTCCGATTTTAAGTAAATTGTGCCCTAAAAATCCATATCTAAAAATCACATATTTAAATTCGTTCAATTTCATGTCAAAATTCCTTCAAACAGGCGACGTCTTTTCGGATACATATTTAGAATATACCCAAAGCGGTGAAGGGTATCATATAGTCGGTCCAGTACGACTTTACTACTTTCCTAACTGGTTTTCTATTTATTACATTGTTTTTTTATTCTGCTAGGTCAATGCTCGTGTCAACCAGTTACTTCAATTCCTCATATTTTTCTCATTTCTTTAGAACTAACTTAAGCAAAATTTTGTTTCTTTACATGTATTTCTCCTTTTCTTAGATGCATCTTCGCCGTCTTCTTGCAATTGCAGTTGTTTTCTCGTTAGATGGTTTTCCTTCTATCTTTTGTCTTTGCCTTCTTTGAATTTCTCTCCTTCTCTTTCTATATTTTTGTTTTAGTTTTTCGCTTTATTCGAAGTGATGTATTTGAGTTTTTCATTACGACATCAGATTGTTTGATTATTTTATTGCACTATAAATGCCACAAAGCTTGTCATTTTATTCTCAAACTCAAATATTTCATTGCACTGCAAGGGGAAAGAGATTTACATTTTGATTGTAATTTTTCTAGTGCGCTGCTACAAAGGAAGTGATAAAAATGACTGGAAAAATAAATAAATTTATTTGTGAATAGTTATGTCGCGATTTTTTTCGGGCATGGAGTTTTTAATGACTATACATTGAAATGAAAATCGGTCTGCAATTGGTCAAAAATCAGGCACACTATTTTCGCAAATTAATTTTTAAAGACCTCAAACCGTATTAAAACCGTTAAGTTTTTATATCTCACGCTTGGTGGTATCTAGACGCGAAATAAATATACGAGACTTCGTATTCCTTTGGAGAATTTGTCAATGCATGTTCTCGTTGTGTCTAAGCTCCGATTAACTAAATTTAAGTACATGTTGAAAATGCGTCTTTAAAAGAAACTTAAATTCTGCAACTCAAATATTTTCTTTAACCCCGAATACCTTATGTGGGCAATAACAGCAAAAACAGCAAATATCAACAAATAATTGCCCTCCTACACCAAAACTAGGTATCTACAAATCTCAAATGGCAAATCGTGTTTATTTCTAATTTGCTTAGGTTACCAAAAAATAAGATGAAATTCAATTTTCCTTAATTTTCCCCTACAAAAACGAAATTCTAGACATAACGATATAGCAACATCAAATGGTTGCTTGGTTAACATTAGATTTATCTTAAGTGTTTTTCATACTTCCTGGTCAGTTGGTAATACCTTTAACTTGGTCATGTCTATCATGCTCTTCTTCTTCATTTTCTGATTTTGCCCTAATCTCTGCAACTAAAACTAATAAATTCTAACTTTATCCAATTGACCACAATAAAATAAAAACAAATAGTTTCACTTACTGACTTTCTTATTAGATTCGGGCCAAAAAAAGGTAAACACACACAAATATATATAGGGACACACAAACACACTCGTGTATACACAAAATCCTACAAACCCACACACACGTAGAGTGAAATTGAAGGCCAAACATAAGAAATCCTCTTAAAGATTACATGATTCTTAAACATGATTTAATACAATTAGCCATGACTGGAAACTGTTTGAATAAACTTAAGATTGGCCAACAGCAACACTTTCCGAAACAAATTTAGTTAAGTGTAACATAACACCAGAAGCGGTTAGCCATATACACATATATACAATTTGTATTTGTGTGTGTTGTGTTCACTTATTTATATGTGCTTTTGGGGATATAAAGGTGGGTAAAGAAAAAGCTAAATAATATTTAAGAGATTGGATACAAATAACATTTTGGAGATAAAAAAGCAACATCGCAGAACATTTCCGATATAGCTCCATTTTTTGACATATCTCCTATATAAGGAACCGACTCCATTTTCTATTTTTTTAAGCATCGAATTCCATGATTCCAGAAATTTTTAATATAGCTCCATGATTTGTTATTTCTTGGTTTGTTCCCGTACTGCAAGGATCTGCTCGATTTTACTATTTTCTTCGATATCGTATTAAAAACAGAAGATTCTTGCAGTACGGGAACAGACCAGGTATTTTGAAGGTTTTAAAAGCATTTTTCAACGCAAGTTAAATCTTTGGTTTTCGGGATTTAAGGTAACAAAAATCTCTCTAGGAAAGGTTTGATATATGTAAATGTTTTGATATAGCGCCCATATAAAGGTTGCGCACTTTTTCGCCATTTTGAAGATATTAACTAATTTTTTTTTCTACTAACGTTACAACCAATTTAGTCGAAAACCAATGAGCGGAGCATTATAGTCGGACCGGCCGACCATACGACACCCTACACAACTACCAGAGAACTCTCACTTCCTGCGGATGTTTATTCTCAGCCTGAGCTCTTGCCCGATTAGAGGTCAACACCACCTCTTTCTTACACTGACATATTTTCGGAATATTACTAATATTTAGTACAGTCCTTCTAATTACTTGTCTAGATTGCCTTTATCGTGGGTTGGGTTGTGATGTTCGGCATATATATATATATATGTGGCCTATAGATACTCGAAAAAAACCAGAAAGGAAGGTAATCAAGTCGGACTATATGATACCTTTCACCACTTTTGGTATATTCAACAGTTGCACTTTAACGGACGTCGCATTTTCGAAGGACCAATGACATTAAATTGGATGAACTAAAATATGTGACCTATATTTAAATGTGATCGAAGGATATACAGGGACTTTGGTGCACCATTTACATTAAATCGGACGAAAATATATATGGAAGCTATATCCAAATCTGAACCGATTTTCAAGAAACTTAACACAGTTCTATCTAGACTTAATTCAGTACGCTGTGCCAAATTTCGTGCAAATAGAAAGATATATAGGGACTTCGGTACACCATTTGTCTCAAATCGGACGAAAATATATATGGGAGCTATATCTACATCTGAACGGATCTTCACGAAACTTAGCACACATCATTCTAGACTAAATTCAAGCCAAATTTCGTGAAATCGAAGAATATATAGGGTTTTTGGTGCGCCATATACATTAAATCGGACCAAAAAAATATATGGGAGCTATATCTAAATCTGAACCGATTTTCACGAAACTTATCACACATCATTCTACTCTTAATTCAGTACGCTGTGCAAAATTTCGTGTAAATCGAGAGATAAATAGGGACTTTGGCGCACCATTTGTCTCAAATTGGACAAAAATATATATGGGAACTATATCTAAATCTGAACCGATTTTTCCCAATTTCAATAAGGCTCGTCCTTGGGCCGTACAAGTGACGTATGCCAAATTTCATCCAATTCGGATCATAAATGCGAATTGTACTTTGTTTACCAACAGACGGACAGTCGTTACAATCATATGCACAAAGACATAATAACCTGAACCACATTGTGATGAAGGGTATACATATATGTTTTCGGTCCACTTCATCCCAAAATAATTATCTGATCGTCACCGAAAATTATAGGCGTTGTCCTTAACCATAATTGGAATCTCATGGAGCATTTCAAAGCTATCAGCATTATATTTCCGCCCTCCAAGGTGGAAATGCCCCAATTCCCTTCTCCATGTAAAAATTCGCAATTTTTGGACCATAATTGCGGCCTCAGGAGCGGCCAGAAAATCAGACAAAAATAAAATGTTTTGGTCCATTTCATTAAACGATCTCTACCAAAAACAATAGAGGTCCTCATTGGCCAGAACACATCCTACATGCAAATTCCGTGAAGATTGGTCCATGACTGTAGCCTGTATCGTTTTTACATGTTATAAAGGACAGACGGACGGACGAATACTCATGTCTAGACCAACTCAGCTAGACGAAATATGACGATCGGTATACTAATAGGTGGGTCTAGGACCAATATTTCGCGACGTTGCAAACTCTTGGGCATGCACCAAGCTATAATACCCTTACAAAATAGTTGTGTAGGGCATTATTATCCACATTGTTACCCCATTTTAATATTCCATCCAAATATAGATCTCAACAAATCTATATGTGTACGCCCATTCGTGTTACAAAAACAAATATTCAACACTTCCCTATTCATAGACTTTACTTATATGAATATCCTTGTCTATTTAAACGAAGAAAGGATTCACAAAAATTTACACACACACATACACATATATAGTTCGCCCTACAGTTTCATTTGTGTTTGTGTGTCTGTATGTTTGCCCCTTAGTTTGAGTGTAAACACAAAACAATTAATCACAACGTGTTTTGAATATTGAAATAGCTGAAACGTGATTTTTGGTCTCTGAAAAGTTTCTCCTACATGATATATGTATGTGTGTGTGTGCGTTTGTATGTGTAGGTGTATGTTCGTTGGAGAAAACAAACGAAATACCAAACTAAGGACACTCAATTGGAAAAATGTGTAAGACCCAAGAGTCTTTAAAAGCTAAATATACCACCATAGACAGTTTATGTGTATTGATGGTCTTGAGCGTATTTCCCACACACTGTATGTATTACTGCATTGGTTGCCTAAGTGCACAAAAACTTTTTCGCAATAAATGTTGACTTCACATTATTTTTTTAACATTTCCCACATATACAAGTTCCGCCTTAGGTTCGTTATGTAAAAGGATCTGACAATATTTACAACTAGAACCAGTAAGGGAAGTAGTAAAGTCGGACGGGCCGACTATATGATAACCTTCACCACTTTGGGCATATTCAACAGATGAATCTTAACAGATGTCGCATTTTTGAAGCATCAGTAAAATGAAATTGGACCCATAAACATATCTTTCTGGAACCTATACTAAATTTTTCATTTGGTCAAATATAGAGTTGCTTCTTACAATGGGACAAAACTATGTAAATCAATTTAAAGCATATATATCAATCGGATACCCGTTGATTATTTGAATACATATCTGATAAACATGAGGGGTGCACCATTTACTTCAAATCGGACGAAAATATTTATGAAAGCTATATCGAAATCTAAGACGATTTCATCGAAACTTTTCACAGAATATCGGCCACATTTTGAGTTCATGGTGCATCATTCAGTTAAAATCGGGAGAAAATATGTATGGTAGCTCTATCCAAATTTGAACCGATTTCAATAAAACTTTCCACATGCTAGGTTATATAAACTATATAACTTTGGGTCTTTGGTGCACATTTTACTAAAAATCTGACGAAACTATATATAGGAACTATATATCTATATATCTAAATCTGAACCAATTTCAACAAAACTTGTCACACGTTATCTCATAATAACTTCAATAAGTTGTGCAAAATGTTGTGCCAATCGGACCCACCTGGAGAATTCGGTGCAGCATTTATATCTAACTTATAGGTTATACTAAGTTCATTACAAAAGATATATGTGGACTTTGGTGCACAATTTACATTAAATCGGACGAAAATGTATATGGGAGCTATATCTAAATCTGGACCGAGTTTCAGGAAACTTAACACACATCATTCTATACTTCATTCAGTACGATATGTCAAATTTCGTGCAAATCGAAAGATATATAGGGACTCTGGTGCACCATTTACCTAAACTCGCACGAAAATATAAAAAAAGGAGCTATATCTAAATCTGAACCGATTTTCGCAAAACTTAACACACATCATTGTAGACTTTATCTAAATCGGAACTGATTTTCACGAAACTGGACACACATCATTCTAGACTTTATTTATCGAAAGATAAATCGGACGAAAATATATATGGGAGCTATATCTATATATATCCTATTTGGATAATAAATGCGACCTGTACTTTGTTTACAATTTAACATGGACAGACAGATGGACGGACGTGCATAAATCGACTTAAAAAATGATTCTATGTATATTCTCAAAAGGAACCATATGTCTATCTCGTTTCCATTTGGCTGTTACAAACATATGCACAAAGACATAATACCTTGTACCACAGTGTGGTGAAAGGTATAAAAACGTGTCTAAATTAAACAGAGATCCACATTGTGTAGCATATAACCCATTCAAGGTTCCGATTGGGGACGATTTTAATGGAAATTATGTTGTGAAAAAATTAACTGGACAAGGAACTCTATTACAATAAAAATTAAGCGGGACATTTGTACGGGGATTTCTTGAAAGAGATTCGCCATGATTCCAAAATTTCAAATTTGGAGAGAAACGCAAATAAGGCCTTTAACATGTTGAAAAATTTCGTGACTCATATGTCAAGTCACGGATGTATATCTGAAGTTAAAGATTTAAAGTACAGAAAATGACCCGGTAGTTCTTTATACGGGAGCAACGCCAAAACATACGACTTCTGCCAAATAATTGTCATTTCCGTAAATGGGTGATATTTATCAGAAAATGGGTCTTTTTTATCTGCATAGATGCGTGTTTGGCCAATGCAGTTAACGTTTTAAAAATACCGACATTGGGTCGAGACCTCCATATGGACGCTATGTCAAAACATTAACCTATATCGAACAAATTTTGAAAATAAATCTTTCACCCTCCATGAATCTGAAACACCCACTTCAGTTGGAAAATACGGCTATGACCTTGCATAAACTGAGAATGGTTTGGATCTTTATATTATAACATTATCTGTAAAAAGTTGTTCTTCCCTCTAAAAATACTAAAATACAGTTACTTTAATGTGAAAACGTGGTTACAAGTTTGAAGATGCCGAATCATAAATCTCTGCGTATTAGCCCGAAAATAACAAAAAATAGCAATCGACCGTGTGAGTCTTCGAAGATGAAAAGAATTGTTTGTGAAATAAGAACTTCAAAACATAGGCCACCTTTTTCAATTGGAGACATCCATAAAGTATAAATATTCTTTATCAGTACCTACCTATATCTACCCTATCGTCCGTCCATCTGTTGAAATCATAATATGTAAGATCGAGCTTTGAAATTTTCGTATTATCCGGTGTGTTATTGTTATAGAATCTCAGTAAAATGTATAATGTATGATCCCTAAAGGATAATAGTGTCTTAAGCGATCTTTTAAAAAAATGGTTCCAAATAGTCATGACTAGTGTACCTAGGGCACCTATTAACATTTTTCTAACAAAAGTTTCCAATAATCCACACATCTTTCCTATGGTCCTAATATTTACAATCATTTTGAACCAGTTAAGGGAGCAGTAGAGTCGACGGGACGGAAAATATGGTAGCCTATATAACTACCACTTAACTTTAATTTACTGCGTATCTATATTCCGAGTCTTGATAATATTTCGTGATAATTGCACTCCTTAGTGTAGACCTCTATTTTAGCATTTCTCCCATATCCGACCTCGTCCATCAATAGAACTGATATTACATAAAATTTCAACAGCTAATTTTTCTTACATGGGGAACTTTTCATCAGACGCATATATTGTAATTATGCACAAGCAAGTCTTGATTTATTTGATCCACTTAATATTGTCGGATCATTATCAAAACAGCCGTTCTAATTAAAGGGGTGGGCCGCTTTGAATTTGAGAAGTTAAACTTATAAATATAATTAATATCAATTTAAAGTTCAACCACTCTTCTTGTATATACATACTGTCAACTTCTCCGGTCTATATCCTCCTGAAGTGAATGTATAGGGCATAGAATTCCAATGTTGTGATTTTATCAAATACCTTCCACTTGTAAAATTTCGTTATATTTGAGTCATGTCCATGTTAAATTGTAAACAAAGTACAGGTCGTATTTATGATTCGAATATATATAATTTCGTCCGATTAAATGTAAATGGTGCACCAAAGTCCCTGTACATCTTTCGATTTGCACGAAATTTGGCATAGAGTATAGAATGATGTGTGCAAAGCTTCATGAAAATAGGTTCAGATTTATATATAGCACCCATATATATTTTCGTCCGATTAAATGTAAATGGTGACCAAAGTCCCTGTATACCTTTCGATTTGCACGAATTTTGCATATATATAAATTCATCCGATTTTGTGTAAATGGTCCACCAAATACACAATACTTGTCCAATTGGAAAATATTGCACAGTGTAATGAATTAGGCACAGAATGATGTATGCCAAGTTTTATTGAAATCGGGTCAGATTTAGATATAGCTTCCATATATTCGTCCGAAGTACCTGATTTCTTCCGATTTGCACAAAATTTGGCATAGCGCAATGATTTTAGTCTAGAATGATGGAATGCTAAGTTTCTTGAAAATCGGTTTAGATTTAGATATAGCTCCCATGTATATATTTTCGTCCTATTTAATGTAGATGGTCCAAACATGTCATTCGATTTGCACGAACTTTGGCATAGCATACTGAATTAAGTCTAGAAGAATGTGTATGTTAAGTTCCGTGAAAATCCGATTTAATAAAAATGGTGTATCAAAGTCCCTATATATCTTTCGATTTGCACGAAATTTGGCATTGTGCAATGAATTTAGTCTATAATGATAGAATGTGCTAAGTTATGTTAAAATCGGTTTAGATTTTGAAATAGCTCCCATATATATTTTTTCCGATTTTTGTAAATTGTGCACCAAAGACCCAAACTCTGTCCGATTGGCACATAATTTTGTGTAATGTACTGAAGTTAATATTAATTATTCTCTGGAAAGTTTCGTTGAAATCGGTTCAGATTTAGAAATAACTCCCATATGTATATTCGTCCGATTTAAGCAATAACCATGACGTTATTGTGTTTTGTTGAAATTGGTGCAGATGCATATATAGCTTCATAGATATTTCGAACCCGGGTATCTGTTTGAGATTATAGTTTGAACAGTGGCATACCGAATATAGTGCATCAAGTGTGCTATAAATCGATTTTCATAAATTAGTCTCATTCTACGCAAATGACTTTAACACTGTGCAATTTCAAGTAAAAAAGTAACTGTGATTTAATGACACTTTTATTTTAAATTTTTTGATTTTTTTATAATAAAAGTAATTCTATGAGATAAAAAAAGTCACCAAATTTAAAAAAAATGTTTAATTAATTGAACTGTTGATTTTTTACTTGAAATTGGAAAGCGGTCAAAATGACTGCCTTCGGCGTTCTAGTGTTAAATCAGCCCGAATGAAATAAAATTTAGCATAGGTTCCAGAAAGGTATATGCATGGATTCGTGTTAGTCGGTTCACTTATATCATATATTTAAGTCACATATTTAAGTTTTTTTCAATTTTTCTGCGAAAAGGCGCCGTCTACTAGGATACATATGTAGAATATACCTAAAGTGGTGAAGGGTATTATATAGTCGGCGCCGTTCGATTTTACGACTTTCAATACTGGTTTTTTCATTGACTATCTTCCTGTCATATATTGTTTAAAGCCGAATGCGAAAAATCACAAAAAATTTTCGAAACTTCGCGTGATAAGCAGTATGTATTATTTGGAAATCCATCCCGAGTCCAAAAACTTAAATAAAAATCTTAATTAATAATTCAAACCCCAGTTAGGGATTTTCTTCTACCATTATAAGGTTCCATATTTTGCTGGTCACGATTGGTTCAAGAATTTATTTCTGTAGTCCTATAACTTTTTACCATTATGCGTAATATGTGAGTTTTCAAATTTTATGTTTGGCTTATAGCTCAACATTTTCTTGGGGTTGAGTTACACAACATTACACGCTTGTTTTCATTGCTGTGCTTTGATTATGTGTTTGTGTTCAGCAGGATATATGCAAAATTAAAATCATGTTGCCGAAAAGGATAATTAGATTACATGCAAATTAAATGCACTGCAGGGAATTTATGCAACTCGATGATAGACGAGACGAAACGAAACCAGTCAGCTCAACAGACATTCTCCCGTTGCATGTGTGCGGCGAAAACACTTTACCATGGTGTTGGTTTTCATAACACACACAAAAAAAGAACGAATATTGTGAGGCAACAAAAAATCGTTAACATATGGTAACTCAGACTGATGTCAGACTGTCATGTAATAATATGTTAATAAGCCGGTTAAATTTAATGATACGTTTTTAATATTTAATAAAGCACAAATTGTTTATAATTACCTGTTGCTGGCGATGCTGTTGATGCTACTAGAGCAGGAAAAAATGCGATGAGGCTCATGAAGGACAAAAAGGGATGTATATTTATTATTATTATTTTAATGAAATTTGCATATTTTTATTGACACTTTTTTATGTTTTTGGTGTTGTTTTTCTGAGTATAGGGTCAATATTTGCATTTTATCACTTCAAATAATGTTTTACACAATTTCTTCGGGATGTTCGTGATGTTTGACACTTTTTTTAAAGTAATATATTTTTTAAATTGTATGTCATTATTTTTTTATGAATGCAACCGAGGATATGAATCGATGACCAGCCAGCCAGATTTTTATTTAGAATTAACTTTGCTTAGCAAAAGTCTAAACTGTCTTTGAACGCGTCAAGTAACCAACTGAGTTCCCACCGTCAAGTCAACTTGAGTCATTAGCAGTTCACCATTGCAGCCAGCAGTCAGCCGTCAATTGTCGGTGCTCTATTCAGCGGGATGCCTATGGGAAAATTTCATGATAATGTTCCTGTTTTGCAAAATATATCCTGGCGCACATATATATTTATTTTTTTGAGGCATATGACGGCCAAAAGGGGGTGTACGTTTACAAGCTCGGTTGGCGAAGTAATTTGGCCGTAGGTCTGACGCTGGTACTGCATGCTGTTGTTGGTGTTGGGATGGCAACAACGTCCTCGTCCAATAAATGCTGGGAGGAAAAATTCACCAACATATATATCTGAGGCAGCAGAGATAGCAGCCAGCAGCCACAGTCTTTGTTCGGTGCAATTCCAACACCGCATAGGGTGGGCTAGTCAGGCCAGGCCCATAATCATATTGCACAATGCTGCCAAGGTATCCATACATTGATTACGAAACATTATCATATTGAATGGCCTGGTGGAAATATGAAACAAATGTGAATTCCTCCGACCCTCCACCCCCACCCAGCAATTCTTGTTGTCGTTGCACCGCACACAATTACATGAAGTAAACCGAGAAAAATATGGCATGTTTTATATGTGGTCGCACACATAAAATGTTCTACATTACGTTTTCATATGATTTTTCTCTTGAAGTTTCCTTCTCACATTTCTCTGGTCAAAGCCAACGAACAAACAAACATATGTGACATCGGAATTAGGATGAGGCTGAGGCACCTTTATTCCTTCGGCTGTTTCTCCCTAATCATTCCACAGGTAGTTTGAATTTCTCATTCTTTTATTTTTTCTTATTGGTAATCATGTTGACAATAGTTACTTGAAGACCACACACTCACACAACACAACACTGTTGAACATATCCGTTTCCGGTATATGTCATTACGACATTTGCTTGTTGAAAATTGTCCTCTTTTTTTCTGCCAGCTGTTGCGTTACGTTTTTTTTCGCAAACATCACATCGCTTTGTTGGTGTTGTCGTTGTTGGTTTTTCTTCTTCTCTAAACAAATCGTGTCATTGTCGTCCTACGATGCCGACGACGACGACATCAATTGATTGTGGTCATCGTAATTGTCGTCGCAGCGTTTGTTTGTCGGCCACATGCAACAGGCACCTCTAACTGTTGCGCTTTTCTTTTCGCTCTCTCTCTCTCCCAGGAGGGGAGTTGGATATTTGACATTTTAAACTTTTTTCTTTGTTTTGTGCTCATTTTCTTTGCAAAATATTTCTCTCCATTTGCTCTTTGATTTGTACACAGTTAAACCGAATGGCTCTGTGTATTCGTGTTACCTGTTGCCTTTTGTTGCTTTGAAGTGCTGCACCCAGTTTTCCGGTGTGTTAGTGTACAGGACTCTCCCACCAATACAAGTATAGTATATAGTTCTCTTATTATGCTCAATATTGGATAACAGTGTTAAAAATCGGATGTTGGGGAAGTAACCTAACGAAAATTCTTGTCATGTCCTGTATTTTTGGTACCTATCAAAAGTCCACGACTATTATATTTATGGTCCATAAAAAAATAATTTTAAGAAATATCCGTCTATTATCCTTATGGTCCTTTTATGAAATCTTTATTCGAATTGGATAAAATTTAACACAGCTCATTTAATTGGCCCAAGGATTCACCCTATTGAAATTGGGAAAAATCCGTTTAGATTTACATATAGAGTCCATATATATTTTAGTCCTATTTTTTGTAAATGGTGCAGAAAAGTTCCTTTTTATCCTTCGATTTGCACGGAATTTGGCATAGCGTACTGAATTGAGTTTAGAATAATGATTGGTAAGTTTTGGTAAAATCGGTTCAGATTTCGATATAGCTCCCAAAAAATATTTTGAAACCAGTAAGGAAAGTTCAATAGTCGTGTGGGCCGACTATAGGATACCCTTCACCACTTTGGGTACATACAAGATATGCTCATATGTACAATATCCTGAATATAGAATATATATAGCATCTTTGATCATTGAATGGACGGAAGAAATTAACTGTGTAAGGTACATAGATATTTGAACCAAATTAAAACAACACATACAATTCTAAAATTTATAATAAATTGTATGAAATCGTGCAAAATATGTATGGTGCTATATATAAATGGACTTATTTGGTGCCAAACCTATCTCGACACACGATATTTTAGGTTACATTTGGCCGTTGTGCACTTATTCGTCTTAATCGGACAAACTTTAGTTATTTAGTACAACATTAGGTGAAATCGGATGAAAATATATATGTAAGCTACATGTAAACCCAAAAAACCTGAAATGATTTCAAAATTTACATAAAATGGGGCCAAAATTATATATTTGAGCTTTATTAATATGTGAACATATTTCAACAAAACTTAACGGATGTCATCCATTGGTAAAAATTGGCAGTATGGTGCTTCAATTACGTAATCTCGGACGAAATTATATATGGGAGCTATCTCTAAATCTTAACCGATTTCAACAAAACTACGCATACATTAATCATGACCTAATTTTGTACTCTGTGCAAAATTTTGTCTCCATCGGACAAATATTGGCAGTGTGGTACTCCATTTACATAAAATCGGACGAAACTATATGGGAGCTATATACTATATATGAGAGTTATATTTAAATCTAGGCAAAACTAGGCAAACTAGGCATAGACCTAATTCAGTGCTCTGTGTAAAATTTTGTCTCCATCGGACCAATATTAGGAGTTTGGTGCACCATTTATATAAAATCGGACAAAACTATATATGGGATTTTCTCCAATGCGATTTTCTCCAATTTCAATATGGTTCGTCCGTGGGCCAAATAAGAGACATGTGCCAAATTTCATCCACATCGGATCATAAATGCGACCTGTACTTTGTTCACAAAAATGCATGAACGGACGGAAGGACGGAAGGATGGACACGCATAAATCAACTCAGAAAGTGATTCTATGCATATTCACAAAAGGAATCATGAGTCTATCTCGATTCCTTTTGTCTTTTGTGGTGAAGGGTATACAAATTCACGACCATTATCCTCATGATCCTTATGAAATATATTTTAAGAATTATAATAAACATATTTTTTATAAAAATGCGGTATAAAAAAATACCTTAAATCTGTATGATCCTTATAATATTTTTAAGAAATACTCACCTATAATCCTAATGATCCTTATGATATTTTAGAAGAAATAAACGCCTATTATCCTTTTAAAAATATTTTTAAAAAAAATCAACCCTATAGTCCTTAAAATTTTTTTGGGGTCCTATAAAAAAACGTTTTATAAAAATATTTTTGGAAATCCTTATAGCCTATAAAAAATATTTAAAAAAAGTGTATTATCATTTTAAATATATTTTTAATAAACCCATGATCGTCATAAACATATTTCAATAGGAATCCAGATTTCATATATATGAGCATATAGCTCCAAATATCATTGACAAACTATTCTTTAAAAATCCTCGCCTATATAGCTCAAATATCATTGACGAAATATTCTATAAAAATCCACGCCTATAGCTCCAAATATCATTGACAAAATATTGTTATAAATCCAAGCCTATAGCCCCAAATATCATTGACAAAATATTGTTTAAAAAATCCACGCCTATAGCTCCAAATATCATTTACAAAATATTGTTAAAAAATCCTCGCCTATAATCCTAATGTCCTGGAAGAAATGTTTTTTAAAAATTCACGCATATAGCCCCAAATATCATTGACAAAATATTGTTAAAAGATCCACGCTTATAGTTCCAAATATCATTGACAAAATATTGTTAAAAATCCAAGCCTATAGCTTCAAATATCATTGACAAAATATTCTTTAAAAATCCACGCCTTTAGCTCCAAATATCATTGTCAAAATATCCTTTAAAAATCCACGCCTATAGCTCCAAAATATTCTTTAAAAATCCACGCCTATAGCTCCAAAATATTCTTAAAAAATCCGCGCCTATAAGTCGGGATATCCTTAAATAAATATTCATTCAAAATCCACTCCTTTAGCTCTGAATATCCTGAGTTGTTCATAAATTTATATTTTTGCAAATTTTGTTCTTTGGGCGATTTTCACAAACTATCGTTTTTCAACACCGATTTTAAAACATAAACTTTTAATTTAAAGGGATCACCACTCTTTACCCCATTTCTGTTATGACTTCCTTAGCAACTGTTGCTCATACCACACTAGCAACAGGTAAAGAAAGCAACAGTTAAGCCATTCCATCTGGCCGAAACCATTACCGCTGCCAAGCAGACCGTATAGCCTCCTGTAAAATCAAAAGAGAGAACATCAAATGTTAATAGAGCATGAAATCGCCTCATACCACAATCGTGGTATTTAGACAGAATGAATTATGATTGTATTGGTGAGACAGTAGTTGACTTTTGAACTTCGGAACTCACCAACACAAAGGCATTCAGCAAACTTCTCCTGCAACCTGGAGTAATGGGGCATGCGCTGTAGACAAATAGCTACAATATTTTATTTTACACAAATTATAAAAATCAAATTATATTAAAAATAAAAATATTTTATATCAAAAATCCCTCTTTTAAAGTCCCATTTAATTCCTCATTAATTTCATTAAATATTTTACACCCCAAAAATATTTCCTACGCCTCTGTTTCATTTCACTGTATTAGTACTGAAAACTCTCACAAATACTAAGAAACTGGTAGTTACAATTGTTTTATTTTTGTTGTTGTCATACAAAAAAACTTTACTTGTTGCTCGAATCTTCGGCTCATCTGTTGCATGTTCGATAGTTACCCCTACTTGTTGCCTAAATCTGCTTCGGTTGGCGTCACCGCCACCATCATCGCCAATATCCATCCATTCCTTAAACGTTTTCTAATTATGATACAAAACGATTTAATTTATTCTGAGATTTAAGATGGTAAAATTGTGTATTATTGTTTGTAGTTTCAATGGAAAATCTCATGAAATATGTATAGAAAATTATGTGTAATAATTCTAAAATTATAATAATGCGTTACGATTTGTGTGTCAACGATATGTCTCAGGTTTTACAATTTGATTTAAGTTGAAACAAGTTATATCGGCACATATGGAAAATTTTAAAATCTTGACATATCATTTTCATACAAAATTCAGTTTGGTATTAAATGGTATATAAATGTGGGTATGAAATATAGGTACCGATTTTGATATTGCGTTCTGTATTGTGATAATGAAAATACATGGAATATATTAAATTTCCTTTGACACACTTATTTTTATTTGGGAAGTCACACACGGGGTATAAAATAGCCTTCGCCGTTAGTATTTTTTGTAATTTATAAAAATGTAAGGTAGTTTAAGGGGGTCAATCATCTGATAAAATATATTGTTTAGATCAAAATACCCTTGGAAAAAATTATTTAAAAATCCACGCATGTAGCTCCAAATATTCTAGGGAAAATTTTTTTATAAATCCTCGCCTGTAGCTCCAAATATTCTGAAGAAAATTCTATGAAAATCGACGCTTTTAGCTCAAAATATTCTAGGGAAAAATTCCATGAAAATCGACGCATTTAGCTCCAAATATTCTAGTTAAAAATTCCATAAAAATCGACGCCTTCAGCTTCAAATATTCTAGGGAAAACAATTTTTAAAAATCCACGCCTGTAGCCTAAAATCCACGCCTGTAGCTCTTGGGGAAAATCTTTTTAAATTCACGCCTATAGCTTCAAATATTCTAGGGGGAAAATTATTTAAAAATCCACGCCTGTAGCTCCAAATATTCCATAGAAAAAATCGTTAAAAATCGACGCTTGTAGCTCCAAATATTCTAGGGAAAAAATTCTTTAAAAATCCACGCATGTAGCTCCAAATATTCTAGATAAAAATAAAAATAAAATAAATCCAAGCCTAAGCTACAGGCTTTTTTTAGTGAAACATTTTATTAAAAAATCCAAGCCTGATGCTCCAACTATTCTAGGGAAATAATTATTTAAAAATCCATGCTTGTAGCATCAAATATTTTAGGGGAAAATTCTTTAAAAACCCACGTCTGCAGTTCCAAATATTTTGGGGAAAAATTATTATTATTATTTTTTTTTTCTGTGGCTCTAAATATTATATAGAAAAGACTTTAAAATTCTATGCATGTAGTTCCAAATATTGTAGGGAAATAATTCGTCAAAAATCTATGCCTGTAGATACAAATATTCTAGAGACAAATTTCTTTAAAAATCCACGCCTGTAGCTCTAAATATTAAAAAAACAACCCCTGTAGGGAAAAATGTTTAAATACACTAGGAATAAATTCCAAGTAAAAACTACGTTCATAGCTCCAAATTATTTAAAAACCGACGCCTATGGAATGACTTAGAGCAAAATATAAATTCACACCTGTACCTCGGAATATTCCAGTAAACAAAATCATTATAAATCCATGCTTATGTATCCACGGATATAGTTTTAAACATCCTGAGGAAATACTATTTCACCATCCACGCCTAGAGCCTTCACAATCTTTGGAATATTGTTCTCAAGAGAGCCACATATGGAGCTCATTATCATATTCTGGCAGAATATTCACAATAAAAGGGTTCGGCTTCTTGAAAATGTTTCATGAAATTAATAAAACGATTCTCATATCCATCATGGCTGTCGTTAAATTCTGATTGAGAGACCCCCAAGATGAAGCATATTCTGATGACGAAAATCCACGCATTTTTTCTTGATGTTTGGAAATAAAGATCATCTCAAGGCGTACGAAAAATGAGGCAACATTTCCACATTTGTTTTTTATTAATTTCTCTTTCGAAAGGAGCTACATGATCGGAGTTGCAATGAAAAGGAAAGCCAGAGAGATACTACATTCCTACCACTATGCGACGCGTTTCGCCGATGGTTAAGCGGCTCATCAGGCATATTGGGCAATGTGGCTTACAAATGTATTTACTTGATAAGTTGTATTTATTTCGACTATTGTTGCGAAATTGCATCTACGAATTAAATTCAATCGTGTCAAGGTTCGGACATTTGGCATCACACCAGAACATTCGTTTTCAGAGCAGATTTTACTTGTAGTGACGGACTTTTATTCCATACAGACTTCAATATTTTTCTTCAACGGTATGCAACTGCATATTGTGCAACCTTAGGAAGATAAAGAGGTGGCTTTGAACGCTAAGGCGCCGGACATCAACAGATGCCATGGGAACCAGGGTTCAAATCCCAGCCGGGCTCAAGCTGAATTTTTGAGTTGTGTTTTTATGCCTTTTTAGGGCGAAGGATCATTCCACATTTGGTCGGTCAAAAACACTATGGTTTTAGCCGATGTGCGAGAACACGCATTGTCATTGTGCAATGTCTTCGCTTGTCCCTTTCTCGGATTTTTAAAAATATTTCAGACAATATCTCCGTATTGACCATTATAAATTATTGAAGAGGAACAGTCTCAACATAAACAGTTCTGCTGAAGAAACATGCTACAATAGGCTTCGAAGTGGTCCGTTCACGAATATAAAATATTTGGAGTTGAGTGGTCTTCCAAAACTCACCCGGTCGATTGGTGTTTTTTTATTGTTCATCGCAATTGGCGATCTTATGAACGTCCATTGAAGCGCTGAAATCGCATTTTTATACCCTTCACCACACTGTGCTACATGATATTATGTATTTGTGTATATGTTTGTAACAGGCAAAACGAAACGAGATACATGGTTCTTTTTGAGAATATGCATAGAATCACTTTCTAAGTCGATTTATGCATGTCCGTCCGTCCGTCTGTCTGTCTGTCCATGTTAAATTGTTAAGTACAGGTCGCATTTATGATCCGAATTGGATGAAATTTGGCATAGGTCACTTATTTGGCCCAAGGACGAACCATATTGAAAGTGGGAAAAATCGGTTTAAATTTAGATATAGCTCTCATATATATTTTCGCCCGATTTAATGTAAATGGTGTACCAAAGCCCCTATATATCTTTCGATTTGCATCAAATTAGGCATAACGTACTGAATTAAGCCTAGAATAATGTCTGCCAAGTTTCGTGAAAATCGGTACAGATTTAGATATAGCTCACATATATAGTTTCATCCGATTTTATGCAAATGGTGTACCAAAGTTCCAATATATCTTTCGATTTGCACGAAATTTGGCATAACGTATTGAATTAAGCCTAGAATAATGTCTGCCAAGTTTCGTGAAAATCGGTCCAAATTTAGATATAGCTCCCATATACAGTCTCATCCGATTTTATGCAAATAGTGCACCAAAGTCCCTATATATCTTTCGATTTGCACGAAATTTAGCATAACGTACTGAATTGAGCCTAATGTGATGTCAATCAAGTTTCATGAAACTCGGTCCAGATTTAGATGTAACTCTCATATATAGTTTCATCCGATTTTATGCAAATGGTGCACCAAAGTCCCCATATATCTTTCGATTTGCACGAAATTTGTCATAACGTACTGAGTTGAGTCTAGAATAATGTCCGCCAAGTTTCGTGAAAATCGGCCGAGATTTAGATATAGCTCCTATAGCTTCCATATATAGTTTCGTCCGATTTTATGCAAATGGTGCATCAAACTCCTCATGTTTGTCAGATTGACATGAAATTTTGCACAACATCCGAATTGAGCATAGAATAACGTAGCTACGTTGTTCTAGAAGTACATACATAGCCTAACGGATGTCCTAGTGATATTTGTATGAAGTCGATTTAAATACTTTTGTCCCATTGTAACACACGAATGACATGTTTATGGATTGATCTAAGTCGATTCACATTTAAATAAATATCACATATTTTAGTTCATCCAATTTCATATTAATATTCCTGTTTAATAAACCCATAGTGGTGAAGGGTATCATATAGTGGGCCCCGTCTGACTTTACTACTTTCCTTACCGATTACTGAAGTTTTTAGACGCATTAACATAGCATTCATGTTTTTCCTGGTGTATACAAAATGTGTCTCAAGAACCTTTTAAATATACGTTAATGTTTGATACAAAGTAGTTTTCTACCGAGCTATTGGCGTAGAATACTCATAAGAGCTTTTAAGTACCTTATACGAGGTTGGGCCTTCTTATGAGGCTATGACAAAATATTATCTTATATTGATCATTTTCTTTGAAAAAAAAAGAAAATTTGAGTAGTGTCTTCTTCAGATCTTCCAAATACGATTTAAATTCAACATCAATTTATTTTTCGTTAATACAATATCTATCTATAGAATTCAATTTTTGCAAGAAAATGAAACATGGAAAAAAAATAAATAAAATGATATAAAATATTTGCATATATTACGAACAGAGACAGTAAATACACGTACGTATGTATTGAAGTTATGTAGGAGACTTCTACCAGACATATTATGTGGACGCAGAAAACTAAAAAATGCATAAGAAAGTAATAAAAAATATTGTATATGTGTTGACTATATGTCACCAATGAATAGAGTAGGAATGTACATTCAGATGTTTGATATTATTGATAATATCAGAAGAAGATAAACCATTCAAACTATCATCGATATTTCACACAATAATTTAAAGTCTTTAATAATTTACATGAAATTATCCAGCTTTGATAGAGAAACCTTAATAACGGACGGCAGAAGCATGATTTGCTACCCAAGAAGAACCCAAAATACCAAACTACAGTCAATTCGGATAAAAGCTAGTTTAAGTCTTAAGACGTGGTTAAATTACTTGGCTCCGCCCAAATGCGTGCTTTAATTTTAAAACTCCGGCCATAGGCATAGGCGTTTAATTTTTAAGCTTCGTTCATAGGCGTGCTTAATTTCAAATTTATTTGTGAGCTCCGTCCATAGGAGTGGTTTATTTAACAACGATTTGTAAGCACCGAACATAGGCGCGGTTTAATTCTTAAGCTCCGCCCATAGGTTGGTGGTTATGTGGTTTTAAAATATATTTTTATGAATGTGTGATACGTTTAAAATTCTTTGAATTTTTTTGAAAATATACTTTAAGAACTAGACGCCTTGGATGGTCCTTTAGAAAATCTTCTTCAAGAACTAGACGCCTTGGACTCCATGCCTTACATGGTCCTTTAGAAAATATTCTTTAAGAACTCCACGCCTTGGATGGTCCTTCAGAAAATATTCTTTAAAGAACTCCACGTCTTGGATGATCCTTTAGAAAATATTCTTTAAGAACTCCACGCATTGGATGAGCCTTTAGAAAATATTCTTTAAGAACTCCGCGCCTTGGATGGTCTTTTAGAAAAGATTCTTTATGGGCTTCACGCCTTGGATGGTCCTTTAGAAAATATTCTTTAAGAACTCCGCGCCTTGGATGGTGTTTTAGAAAAGATTCTTTATGGGCTCCACGCCTTGGATGGTTCTTTAGAAAATATTCTTTAAAATAAACCACGCCTTGGATGGTCCTTTAGAAAATATTCTTTAAGGACTCCACGCCTTGGATGGTCCTTTAGAAAATATTCTTTGAATGAACTATAGATCCCTATGTCTGAGTAGACGTCGTTTTTTTATCGCAGCTGATCATTTCTTTTATATTGCCGTTTATCATCGATTAAACTATTTGAAATATACATTGGTGCCACTTTTATTGTTTATATAATTTCGGTTTATAAAAATTTCCGGAGTTTTTATAATTTTTAAACGAATTACAATTCGTGCATTTTTGCATTGCATTTTTATTGCATAAGCTTGCTGTGTTGCTTTGTTGGTGTGTTGCTGTTACTGCTGTTGCTTTTCTGCTTCTTCTTTGGCTGTTGTTGTTTACCGGTTCTTTTGATATGCCTGCTACTAGAGTTGCTAAATGCAAATTGTGTGATGGATCCATTACTAAGACGCAAAGTAGTGTTCTATGCCGAGCATGTAACTGTTGGATACATACATCTTGTGCAAATATTGATGAAAAGAATCTGCATGTTTTAAAGACGGTAAAATCGTTTGCGTTTATTTGCCCTGCTTGTGAACCTAATCTAAATGGCAACTGTAATAACGATGGCATTTTAGAAAAAATAAACAGTCTGACAGAGAAATTAGATAACTTTATGCAGAATTATCAAACAGAGCAAAATTCTATTAAAACTGTTTTGGATGGTATAAGGAGAGAAGTGAGCTCGTGTGTTGCAGAGATGAAGTCTGACATCAAGGAATGCAATAGTAATATTCGGCGTGTTGAGACTACTACTACTACAAAATTTGTTGCTCTTGAGAAGGAGGACAATATAATTCATAGAAGATTGAATCGTTCTGACATTTTAATTAGTGGTCTGCCTGCAGGACTTAATGACTTGGAAACTCCTGTGATTGCCTTGGGGTCCTTTTTTAATGTACCTGTTGCTAGCTTTGATATTCAACATGTCTGTTATATCAATCACAGAAAACAAATTCTCGTTAAGTTTAACAAAGTTTCTAAACGTGATGATTTGATGAGAGAATATTTTAAGACTCGTAATCTCAGAGTATCTGATATTTTGAGTGGACAAGGTGATGACCTGAGAAATCGTGTGTACTTGAATGATCATTTCTCCCCCTTGGCTGCTCAGTTGAATTTTGTATGCAAGAGACTTCGTCAATTATCCGTTGTGAAGAAATTTAAAATTTTAAATTCTGATGTGCCGAGAGCTTTGCTGGTATTTGTGGATGGTAGAGAGGAAACTTACAATGCAAGTCAATGTGATGCTCTGCTTCGTGATGCTGATACAGTGAGCAGTTGATGCCTACTTGTGTATCGTATGTTATTTATTTTATTTACTCTGCTTTAATTTAATTTAAATTTTTTTTTCTAATTTTTTTATTGATCTCTTATTGTGTTTTTGATCAGCTGCGTTAGAGTTGGTTGTAAATTTTTTTATATAAATTGATAATGTTAAATAGTAAACACGAATTTTTGTTTTGTATTTGGTTCTCCTATATAACTGTATTAATTTTTATTATTGATGTCTTTTAGTGATAATTTAGGACCAGTGATTAGCAGCAATGAATACTTTAATAGAGTTCTCAGATCTTGCCATGATAAGTTCAATATGGGTCATTGGAATTGTAGAAGTATGAGACCTTCTGTAAATTCTACTAAGTTTTGTGAAATGAAGTCTATTCTATCTGGTTCTGGCATAAATGTTCTTGGTATCTCTGAAACCTGGTTAAAACCTGAAGTTTCTAACCGTGTTGTTGCTATACCTGGGTATAAGTTTCTTAGGAATGATCGTCAAAACATAAGAGGTGGTGGTGTAGGAATTTATATTATGAATGATATTCGGTATAAGATCGTTTTTAAGTCGTCTATCTTTGGGAAAATACGAGTCTCTCTTTATTGAAATATTGTCGGGTGATGTTAAACTATTATTTGGTGTGGTGTATCTTCCTCCTCCAGGTGACTTTGCTGCTTTTGAAAATATACATGCTGATTTATGTTTGAATTATTCCAGTATAGTCATTGTTGGTGATTTTAATTGCAATTTGTTCGATCCTCATAAGGCTCTGTCCGTCCGCTCTATCTGCTTCCGGTTAAACTTATCTATCCTACATAATTCCATACCTACTCACTATGATATATCGCATAATTCGTCTTCATTAATTGATTTTATGTTAGTTAGCAACTGTTCCATGATTTATCTTTCTGATCGTTATTTGTCCATCTATTTCTGACCATTCCTTCATTTTTGCCTCACTTAATGTCAACATTAGCACATTTTGTGAATTTGTTGAATACCGTGACTACGCGAACATAGACTGCAATGGATTTTTTAGCTATTTATCTGCATTTGATTTTACAGTGTTAAATGTTGTTGATGTGGATCTTAAATGTTCTCTGCTATCTTCAATTATTGTCGATTTGTTTGCCTTTGTTCCCATTGTACGTAAGAAAATTCGTCCGGATGATAATTGGATTAGGACGAATACCGTAACTTTGGCTCGATCTCTTCGTGATATGGCTTATTGTTCTTACCAACAAAACAAAAATGCTGATAGTTGGAAAATATATTGCAAGTACAGGAATAAAGCTAAGTCCGTTATTCGAGAGCGTAGGAAGTTTTATTCTAGAAAGTTTAAAGGGATGAATTCTCTACCGCCAAGTCTGGCGCATTCTTAGAGGATCTGGAATTACAGGAGATCGCATGGAGTGTAATATTGATGTCGATGTTATGAATTCAAATTTTGTTTTCCATAATCGCCAGTACCAACTATTTTGACAATTTGTTCATCGATAATTCTGATAATGGTTTTTCTTTTTGTGCTGTTTATGTTGAAGATATTGTTGTGGCTCTAAACAAAGTTAAGTCTTAGAATCCATTGGTGTCCATGAGAACAATG
>NW_026879468.1:0-26772 GCF_032173495.1 Musca vetustissima
TATAGCTCCCATAGGCTAAGTGGTGCACTAAAGTTCCTATATATCGTTTGATATGCACGG
This sequence comes from Musca vetustissima, assembly GCF_032173495.1. NCBI lineage: Eukaryota > Metazoa > Arthropoda > Insecta > Diptera > Muscidae > Musca > Musca vetustissima. The sequence goes on from NW_026879468.1 coordinate 61, forward strand.
AATTTGGCTCAACGTATTTAATTAAGCCTGGAATAATGTGTGTTAAGTTTCGTGAAAATCGGTTCAGATTTAGATTTAGCTCCCATATATATTTTCTTCCGATTTAGGGCAAATGGTGCACCAAAGACCCTAAATATATTTCGATTTGCACGAAATTTGGCATATCTTACTACATTAAGTCTAGAATGATGTGTGCTTAGTTTCGTGAAAATCGGTTCAGATTTAGTTTAGCTCCCATCTATATTTTCGTCCGATTTAATAAAAATAGTGCACCAAAGTTCCTATATATCTTTGTTCAATTTCATGCCAATGTTCTTTCAAAAAGGCGACGTCCGTTTGGAGACTTTGTATAATCAAAGTGGTGAAGGGTATCATATAGTCGGCCCAGTCGGACTTTACTACTTTCTTTACTGGTTTTCTAGTAGCTCCAGTGAATGATCGCTCTGAACGTTTACATGAAGGGAACGGACTGAAAACTTTATTTTTTTGTCGGATTTTCTAGTCCATAAAATTTTCAGTAACATTTCATATCAAATTTCATGTCAATAGTCCTTCAAAAATGCCTATTAGGCACCGTCCGACTTAACTGCTTTTCTTACTGGTTTATTATGCATAAGGAATGTACATATGTACTTTCCTTACGTATTTTATACTCTCAGTCTAATGGCTAGTGAGGGTGTATACACTTTGCTACGGCAAAAATGTGCCTCATAGAAATATTGGTTTCTTTGGACCAACTCAGTTTCAGTTTACAAATATCCGTCCTTCTGTCTGGCCAGCTTGTACGCACGACAACTCTCGAAGGTGGTAACCGATTTTATCCAAATATTGTACATCGTAATATTTATTTCAAACTTTGTACAGTACTTATTTGTGTATACAGTCATAATTATTTAAATAGCTTCATTTTCGAAATGTACGAATTCTGTCATCAGAATTATTTTTGATTCTTGTAAAACAGAATATAAAGAAGAATTTAAATACATTTTTCGTCGATTTTGCATTTGGTTTTCTTGATATTGGGCTTTCATTTTTCAGAAAGAATGTACTGTATCTCCCGAATGAAACACCGTGTGGCACTTCGGGGGCTTGGTTGGGAAGTTTTAATGCATCTGTCATACAGTCCGTAGTTGGTACCAAGCGATTATCATATTATTCTTGCATTGCAATATTTCTTTAATGATAAAAATTTGTATCTAGGGAGGATTGTGAAAATCGAATACTACAGTTTTTTTTGCAAATAGACAGCAGGATTTCTGTGAGAGAGGCATTATTATGAACCTTTAAAATGGTAACAAATCAGACAAAAAAACGGTGCACGTTTGGCCGAAATCGGACATTCCAAAGTTCATATAAAACCAGTAAGGAAAGTAGTAAAGTATGACGGGGCCGACTATATGATACCCTTCACCACTATGGGTATATTAAACAGCTGATGATATTTATCTAAATGTGAATCTACCTAGGTCTATCCATAAACATATAATTCGTTTGTAACAATGGGACTAAAGTATGTAAATCGACTTCAAACAAATATAAATAGGTCATTCGTTGGACTATGCCTGTACTTCTAGAAAACGCAACGATTCTATGCTCAGTTTTGTACGTTGTGCAAAATTTGATGTCAATCTGGCTAACATGAGGAGTTTGGTGCCCAATTTACTTAAAATCGGGCGAAAATATATATGGAAGCTATATCCAACGATTACAACGAAACGTCACAGGTTAGGTTATACTACTTTTAGAACCAGCCTATTGGTTCCTTGGTGCGTCAATTACTTAAAATCAATCTATAATAAAAGGGAGCTATATCTAAATCTCAACCGATTTTCACGAAAATTGACACTTATCATTCTAGACCAAATTTACATTAAATCGGACGAAAATATATATGGAAGCTATATTTAAACCTTGACCGATTTTCTCGAAACTTGGCAGACATCACTCTAGACTCAATTCAGTACGTTATGCCAAATTTGGTGGAAATCGAAAGAGATATACGGACTTTGGTGCACTATTTACATGAAATCGGACGAAACTATGTATGGGAGCTATATATAAATCTGTACCAATTTTCACGAAACTTGGCATACATCAATCTAGGCTCAATTCAGTACGTTATGCCAAATTTCGTGCAAATCGAAAGATATATAGGGACTTTGGTGCACTATTTACATCAAATCGGACGAAACTATATATGGGAGCTATATCTAAGTCTGGACCGATTTTCTCGAAACTTGGCAGACATCACTCTAGGCTCAATTAAGTACGTTATCCCAAATTTCGTGCAAATCGAAATATATATAGGGACTTTGGTGCACCATTTACATGAAATCGGACGAAACTATATATGGGAGCTATATCTAAATCTCAACCGATTTTCACGAAACTTGGCAGGCATCACTCTAGGCTCAATTCAGTATGTTATGCCAAATTTGGTGGAAATCAAAAGATATATACAGACTTTGGTGCACCATTTACATGAAATCGGACGAAACTATGTATGGGAGCTATATAAAAATCTGGATCGATTTTCACGAAAATTGGCAGATATCATTCCAGGCTCAATTCAGTATGTTATACTAAATTTCGTGCAAATCGGCAGATATATAGGGTCTTTGGTACACCATTTACCTTAAATCGGACGAAAATATATATGGGAGCTATATATAAATCTGGACCGATTTTCTCGAAACTTGGCAGACATCACTCTAGGCTCAATTCAGTACGTCATGCCAAATTTGGTGGAAATCGAAAGATATATACTGACTTTGGTGCGCCATTTACATGAAATCGGACGAAACTATGTATGGGAGCTATATATAAATCTGGACCGGACAGACGGACGGACGGACATGCATAAATCTCAAAAGGAACCATGTGCATATCTCATTTTCTTTTGCCTGTTACAAACATATGCACAAAGACATAATACCCTGTACCACAGTGTGGTATTAATATAAAGGTACCGAAATAATGTGGGTATATTAAATGTTCACCTCATAGTACGGACCGGTCGAACTTTACGTTTTTACTTGTTAAATTTAACATTAATAAAAATTATTCTTCTCTTTAAAGCTATATTGACTTACTCCGGTTGAAATAATCACAAATTCTAGGTAGGAATTATATATTTTTTTTTCATCTACATCCTTTGACTTAGGTTACCTTTAAATAATATATGAAATTCTGTATAAAACATTAATAGCACAGAGAGGAATTGCCATACTTTAGAGGATTTATTGCTTCATTCTTTCTATCCCTTCCCCTCCCCTCACCCCTCGCTCATCACAATCATATTACATAGAAATAATCTGAACATTATTTAGTACTCACCTTCGTTCGATGTTGGTGTTTTGTCATTATTACTCATCTTGATGGATTTCTTTCTTTCTAGAGATTCCTTTAACGTTGATGAGGATAAAAGTCCTGTAGGCGTTTGTCGTTTCAGTTGTTTTGTCTTCCTTTTTTTACGAGAGTGGGGAGGTGTTCGTTTCTGATATTCTAGGCTGTTAGGTTAATGATATTTCGTTGTTGTGGTATTTGTTTTTTTTTTGTTATTGTTATCTATGATGTTATTTCGTATCTGTCGCACTTTCTTGGTGTCTCTTCTCTTCTCTTCCCTTCCGTTCCGTTTATGTTTTATTAACTTTCTTAATAAATGTTTATGGTTATTATGACTTGATTTTTTCTTCTTTGCTTTCCTTTTGTCGGTCTGTTTGTTGTTGCTGCCGTTGTTTTGAAAGGCCAGGTGTTTGGTTACTAATCCTTAATAAAATTCCGTTTTTTATAGAATTAAGATTTTGTTGCTTCTTTTCTGATTTAGTTTCTCTTTTGTTGCTATTGTTGTTGTTATTTTTTCACTTTAATATCCTTCATTCTTCTTGATGTGTGCTTTTGTTTTCTTGCAAAAAAAGAGGAAAGGAATTGATGGCGGTCGCTAGGTGAAGGCCAAAGGTGATATTCGGATAAAAGAAAATGCCAAAAAAAACCTGACGGAGTTCCGCAAAGAAAAAGACGTTCGCTGTTGTTTGTTGTCCCTGTTCTTGCGTTTTGAATATCACTGGACTCTCTATTTAATTTCTGTTTTCACTCAATTAGATTTTCGAAAATTTTCGGCTAGTTTTCCGGGGGTATTGTTTGAACAAAGTTTTAGTGGTGTTAGTGTTGCTGTTCATGCTGGCCGGATGGCTGAATGGTTGTTTGCTTTCGCTTGTTGGGTACGAATTCCAGCTAATGTTTACATTTTGTGCGAGGGCGGTAAACTGAGGGGGTTTCTGGGGGTATCCTTGTTGCTTGTTTGCAATGTTGTGGCTTGCCTCGCTGTAGCCACCTTAGTTTCGGCTGTTGTCCTATTTGGGTTTTGTATTTACACAGTTTAAGGGTTTTCCCCTTTGCCGTTTTTTTTTGTTCTCTCACTCTCTCTGTTTTTGGTTTGAGGGGATTTTTTCTCAATTCGTTTGTCGAAGCATTTGTTTTTGTTGCTATTTTTTGGCTCACTTGTTTTGTTCCTGCACCGAAAATTGAATTGGTGTTTTAGTTTATATTTTCAATTTGTTGAATTTTCGTTGCTTGTATTTTATTACAGTGCAGTGCCGAATGACCACTTGGGCAAAATTGTAGTTGTTGTTTTTCTTGCTGTTGTTGCTTTTGCTGCTCATCTTGTGTTCTAAATGTATTTACCCACTTTAGTTGGTGGTGCTGCTGCTCCTGTTCTGCTATTTGCCGTACTTGGTGTTGTTGATAATTTTCTTGCCACATGTTTTTGTTGTTTGTTTTTCGTTATTTTCTGTTTCTTCTTCTTCTCGTTTTTTTTCACTCCATTTCCATTGCCATTTCAAATCTCAAAAAAAATTATTATTTCATTTTGCTCATTTCATTGCAATTCAATTCAACTCATTTAATTTCTTCTTGTTGTCGATTTTATTTTCCAAAGAAATTACTCAAGTACCGCCTCAGAAGTTTTGTAAAACGAACAAAAATTATATTTCATTGCCAGTGATAAGTGCCTTTTTGAAAAACCAACTCAACACGGATCATGTATCTGCTGTGGCCTTCGGGCATACGGCCGTCATTTTTCGAGAATCTGCAGAAAAAATAGATGTGAAAGAGTAGAATATTACATTTAAATAAAAATGGGCATAGAAAGGATTCTCAATTTGCAATTTAATTTTGCAATATAAAACCAGTGAGCGGAGCAGTATAGTCGGACGGGGCCAACCATACGATACCCTACACAACTACCACGTAACTCTAATTTTCTGCGGATTTTTATTTCGAGCCTGGGCAATATTTGCACCCTTTTGTCCGATTCAACAGCACCTCTTGCTTACAATGACATATTTACTAATATTCAGTACAGCCGCCCCTCTAATTACTTGTCCAGATTCCCTTCACCGTGGGTGGTGTTGTGATGTTCGGTTTATAATTGTGGCCTGTAGATCGACTCAAAAAAAGAACAAACAAAAAAGTTTTAGGTCCACTTAATCCCGAATTGTTATCTGATCATCACCGAAAATTGTAGGCGTTGTCCTTGACCATAAGTGGAACCTCATGGAAAATTTCAAAGCGATCAGTGCCATATTTCCGCACTCTAGTGTGCGGAAATATTACTAAATAATATTTGAATACGTAAGCACCTGTAAATATTTGAGTGTAACACCCACATCCGAGTACATACGACAATATAATTGGTATCAATTTAAAGGCCAACCACTCCTCTTGGATATACTATCAACTTCACGGCTCTATGTCCTTCAGGAGTAAATATATACGCTATAGAATACAAATTTTGGCATTTTTCACACAAGTCAGGGTCAAAACAGGCATGCTTATTCTTTGGCCCAATCCTCTTCTCCATGTAAAAATTCGAGATGTTTGGGCGATAATTGCGGCCTCTGGAGCGACCAGAAAAACCGACACAAATGAAGTATTTGGTCAATTTCATCCTCAACAATTGGGGTCTTCATTGGGCCGAACCCATCCTACATGCAAAATTTCGTAAAGATTGGCCCATAACTGTGGCCTGTATCGTGTTTACAAATTATAATGGACAGACGGACGGACGAACACACATGTCTAGATCGACTCAGCTAGTCGAGATATGACGATCGGTAAACTTAAAGGTGGGTCTAAGACCAATATTTCGCGGCGTTACAAACTCTTGGGGCTGCACAAAGCTATAATACCCTGACAACATAGTTGTGTAGGGTATAATAAATCCACGCCATGCGAATAAATACTTTTTTTAATAAATCCACGCCTTGCGCTACTATCCACGCCTAGATGAGCGAATTTCTATAATCCATATAAAAGCGAAATTCTTCTACATCATTCTTATTTGCGCCCATGCTCCGACCGAAGACAAAGATGAGCGGGTCAAAGACATATTTTACGAGCCCCTACAAACAGCATATGATCGCTGCCCTGGCCATGACATTAAAATACTGCTAGGAGATTTTAATGCAAAAATCTGAGGCGAAAATATCTTTGTCCCCACCGTCGGAAAATTCAGCCTTCATGAAGAAACATACGACAACGGCATGAGGTTGATTGACTTCGTGGCATCAAAAAACATGGTACTTAGCAGCACAAGATTCAAGCATTCAAGCATACACAAGGCCACCTGGATTTCTCCTGATCAAGCAACGAGAAATCAAATTGATCATGTTGTGATAGACGGAACGCATTCATCCAGTGTTTTAAACGTTCGATCGATCCGAGGAGCGAATATCGATTTGGACCATTACCTTGTGACAGCCCGTCTTAATGTAGCAGCAAAGGTGCGATCTAACAAAACACGGAAACTCGACGTCGAAAAGCTGCAAACAAACAGGTAGCCGGCCTACTCCGCTCAACTTACCCATCTGCTTGAAGAAAGCACTTCTTGTCCCGATAATAGTATAGAAGCACAATGGCAAAGAATTGCCCACTCCCTACAAACTTCAGCAAAAGCAACACTTGGGTACCAAAAACCACTACGAAGAAACCCATGGTACGACCAGGAGTGTCGCAATGCTACTAATGTGAAAAACGCAGCAGACGTAATGTGATGGAGAATTATCGGGAGAAAAGGAGGGAAGAGAAACGTGTTGTCAGAAAAAAGAAGAAAGAACAACAAAAACGTGAGCGTGAACAAATCGAAATGTACGAAAGTCTGGAAATTTTACCAAAGAGTAAAACACCAAACCGAAGGTTTTGGTGCAGGCTCATCCTCCTGTAGAGATGAAGAAGGAAACCTGGTGTCTGATACAGACAGCGTGTTGAAAAGCTTCTGATATCAAATAGTGGCGTTGAAGAAGATACCCCTGAACCAATAAGAGATAATGGTATAGAGTGTATACCACCTAGCCAGGTGATCAAGTCATAAAAGCAAATAATCGGCTGAAGAATAAAAAAGCAGCAAGTGCCGATGGATTACCAGAAGAAACACTTCAGGACTGGTGGTCAGATGCTTGTCAGGAGCATGCATCAGCCGATTAGTACAATTTGGCTAGAACAATGTATGGCCAATGATTGGAACCTCAGCATCCTGTGTCCCATGCACAAAAAACAGGCAAGACGATATGTGCCAACTATAGAGGTATTAGCCTTCTTCCCATCGCATATAAAGTGCTATCCAGTGTGCTGTGTGAACAATTGAAGCCAATGGTCAATAACATTATTGGATCATACCAATGCGGCTTTAGACCTGACAAATATCAATACCGAACTAGGATTCAGACAAGGTGTCAGTTTGTCGTGTGTCCTTTTTAACATCCTGCTGGAAAAGGTCATACGAGAGCCAAAGGTGAACAGAAATGGCTCTCTGTACACCAAACAACACATGTTACTCGCCTATGCCGATGACATCGATATAATGGGTCAAACATTGGTAGTGGTAATAGCCACCTTTGAACATATCGAGAAGGAGTCTGCCAAAGTGGGTCTGGCAGTAAACAACGAGAAAGCCACCTCCAGCCAGATCAAACTTACACTTTACAAGACGCTGATACTACCCGTGCTGTTATATGGATCTGAAGCATGGGTACTTGCGCAAGCAGATGAGGCAGCTCTTGGGATGTTTTAGGGAAAAATTCTTTGAAAGATCTACGGGGCGATCAGCGTCGACGGTAAATATCGGCGGACATCGACATAGTCAGTCGTATTGAGCTGCAGCAACTACGGTGGCTAGGCCATGTTGTGCGAATGAATGAGAATGCCCCACATCAAATGGCATATAAACGCGAGCCTACTGATGGATCCCGTAGAAGGGGAAGGCCACGAATTAGATGGAAAAACTAAGTAGAAAACAACATCTTGGAACGTGATCTTTCAAACTGATAGAGATGCGCACAAGACCGACGCGCTTGGAAATCTTTTTTACGCCTTGCTCTACTTTGAAAAAATATTTATACCCTTCACCACACTGTGGTACAGGGTATTATGTCTTTGTGCATATGTTTGTAACAGGCAAAAGGAAACGAGATAGACACATGGTTCCTTTTTAGAATATGCATAGAATCACTTTTTAAGTCGATTTATGCATGTCCGTCCGTCTGTCCGTCTGTCTGTCAGTCCATGTATTTTTGTGAACAAAGTACAGGTCGCATTTATGATCCGATTTGGACGAAATTTGGCATAGGTCACATATTTGACCCAAGGACGAACCCTATTGAAATTGGGAAAAATCGGTCCAGATTTAGATATAGCTCCCATATATACTTTCGTCCGATTTAAGGTAAATGGTGCGCCATAGATCCTAAGTATCTTTCGATCAGCACGAAATTTGGCACAGTGTAATTAATTAGGTCTAGAATGATGTGTGTTAAATTTCCTGAAAATCGGTTCAGATTTAGATATAGCTCCCATATATATTTTCATCTGATTTTAGGTAATTGGTCTGAAAATCTTTTGATTTGCACGAATTTTGTCATAGCGTACTGAATTAAGTCTAGAATGATGTGTGCAAAGTTTCGTGACAATCGGTTCAGATTTAGATGTAGCTCCCATATATATTTTCTTCCGATTTTATGTAATTGGTGCACCAAAGTCCCTATATAAGCTACATCTTAGGATACATCTGTTGAATATACCCAAAGTGGTGAAGGGTATCATATAGTCGGCCCAGTCCGACTTTACTACTTTCCTTACTGGTTTTTTTAATAAATCCACGCCTTGCACTACTTTCAAAAAATATTTTTTAATAAATCAACGCCTTACTCTACTTTGAAAAATTATTTTTTAATAAATCCACGCCTTGCTCTACTTTGAAAAAATATTTTTTAATAAATCCACGACCTCTTATATTTTGAAAAAAAATATTTCTATATGTTGTAATAAATTTTTATTATTTGTTTTTTTCATCTCCATCTTCAATTTATATCCCGAAATTTATTACAGTATATCATTTTAATTCCAAATTTATCGTTGCCCAAAAGGACGGAGATAATGACTATTAATTTCAAGGACATTGCGTAAATTAATTTGCTATTCCCTAAGCAATACTAATGAGCATTGCATTGAAAAAGGACGTGATGATAACACGGTACAGGGAACATAAAATCAGTTTCATAAAAAATATCTAATATTGCATGTGTTTTAAGACGAATATCCTCTTTACAAATTCATCACACTCCTTAATGATGAAAAAGGAGGGGTGAACCGAAGGTGTTTGTTGTTGGCTTGCTTATCAAAAACCTATTGAAAAATGTACTTATATATGAGAGTTCATTAATGCTTAATAATTAACTCACACCCCTACATGTATGCATATACAAAAATAGGGGAAGAAATAAATAGGGAACATGAAAAAAAACAGAAAAATAGGAAGTTGCTACCACCACATCATCTTAGTCATACCTTAAGTGTTGTGTGAGATTTCGCTTCTTCCATTCTTCTTCTACTTACTGCACTATACCTCAAGAATGATTGCAAGGAAGCAGGATTTTTTTTTTGCGTATGGTAGGAAACATTTTACATACAACAACACCATGTGATTGTCATTATGAATAACGTAACGTTGTAATTAAACAACGAACCAAAAAAACTGCTTCAGATAAGTACGAAAATACATCGACAAATGGTTACAATGATGTGTGTACCACTTTATATGATATAAAGATTCTCTATGTATGCATGTCGATGACTTGATATGATAGAAAGGCATTTTATATCCTTTCCTCTCATCGTCTTCTTCATGAAACATTAAAAAATAAAGGATATGGCAAACTCATGCCTTAGATTAGCTGCCATAAAAAGCAAAATGTCTTTGGTAAGAGCGGTAATTAAGATGACTTTAGCTTAACATTTAATTAGTTTGTGTTACAAAAAAGAAAAGAAAATGAAAAAAGAAAAAAAATGAAAGCACAACTTATTGCAAAGAAAAGACACGAATCGCAAATGAGCAAAATGATAAAAACAAGAAATAAAGCAAGAAAAAATATTTATTTTAATATCTCTTTGAATTTATACACTTTTATGTTGTTTAATTGCGCCCGTTTTTTATAAAATATTACCTACTATCTTCTGGTAATGAGAGAAACAGTTTAGACATAAACATATGAACCTCTGTACATATTAACAAGTGAAAAAAGCGTAAAGATCTGCCGGGCCGATGGTCTTCATTCGATACTGATAACGCTTGACAAAGTACAACAAGTGTCTAAAATCCTCAAAATTCTGGAAATTAGAGGGCGAAGTTATATGAGGCCGTAATTGAAGGGAGCCAATATTGATTGGTAGGAAATACCGAAAATGGAGAAGAATCATTATAGGAGGGGTGCCTTAATGAGGACGAATATGGCTCATTTTTTAACCTTACTATTTAGTTATATACCTCAATATGACGTGGATAAATTGTGTTTGAATTCAAGGCTTGTATTTCAAAATATTTCCCACACTATGGTGAAATACGGTTATGTAGGGAAAACCTTTAACACGCAAAACAAACGAGTTCATTATTTAACCAGTAAGGAAAGAAGTAAAGTCGGACGGGGCAGACTATATGATATCCATCACCACTTTGGGTATATTCAACAGATGGGATTCTAACAGACGTCGCATTTTTGAAGGACCATTAACATGAAATTAAAATTGTCATTTTGCAACCTATACTAAATTTTGGTCAGATATAAAGTTGCTTCTTGCAGTGGGAAAAAATTATGTACATACATTTAAAGCAAAATATCGAAATCTAAACCGATTGCATCGAAACTGGTCACATGTTCGGCCACATTATGAGTTCTTTACTTATAAATCCAAATTTCGTTCAAATCGAAGGAACTTTGGCGCGCCATTTATCTACAATCAATTCAGTACGATATACTAAATTTCGTGCAAATCGAAGGAAATTAAAAGGACTTTGGTGCACTATTTACGTAAAATCGGACGAAAATATATATGAGAGCTATATCTAAATCTCAACCGATTTTCAAGAAATTTAACACACATCGTTCTAGACTTAATTCAACACGCTATGCCAAATGTAGTGCAAATCGAATGATTTTCAGGGACTTTGGTGCGCCATTTTGCCTAAAATCGGGCGAAACTATATATGGGAGCTATATCTAAATCTGAACCGATTTTCACGAAACTTAGCACACGTCATTCTAGACTTAATTCAGTACGCTATGCCAAATTTCGTGCAAATCGAAAGCTATTTAGGGACTTTGGTGCACCATTTACCTTAAATCGGACGAAAATATATATGGGAGCTATATCTAAATTTGAACCGATTTTTTTCCAATTTCAATAGGGTTCGTCCTTGAGCCAAACAAATAAGCTGTGCCAAATTTCATCCAATTCGGATCATAAATGCGACCTGTACATTGTTTACAATTTAACATGGACAGACAGACGGACGGACGGACAGACATGCATAAATCGACTTAGAAAGTGATTCTATGCATATTCTCAAAAGGAACCCTGGGTCTATCTCGATTATTTTTGCCTGTTACAAACATATGCACAAAGACATAATACCCTGTACCACAGTGTGGTGGAGGGTATAAAAAGGAGCTATATGGGAACTACACCCAAAAGAGGGCGAATGATAATAATTATTTTTAGTGAAAAATACCCGAAGAGTGGACCACGCCTGTGAGGCTTTATTGGTTTTCAAAAAATTATTTAAAAAAATTTATGTCTTCGAGGCTTTATTGGAGCTCAAAAAATTATTTCAAAAATCCACGCCTTTGAGGCTTTATTTGTGGTCCAAAAATTATTTCAAAAGTTCACACCTGGGAGGCTTTATTGGTACTCAAAAAATGATTTAAAATCCACGCCTGCGAAGCTTTATTGGTGCTCAAAAAATGTTTTAAAAAATCCATGCCTTCGAGTTTTTATTGGTGCTCAAAAAACGATTTAAAAAAATCTACGCCTGCGAGGCTTTATTGGTGCTTGAAAAATGATTTAAAAAATTCACGCCTTCGAGGCCTTATTAGTGCTCAAAAAATGGTTTAAAAATCCACGCCTTCGAGGCTTTATTGGTGCTCAAAAAATGATTTCAAAAATCCACGCCTTCGAAGCTTTATTTGTGGTCAAAAAAATATTTAAAAAATCCACGTCTACGAGGCATTGATAATTTTTTGTATTGATAAGTTTTTATAGAATTACATAGTACCCAATGAGAACGTGACCATGTTCGTCTGTCTTTTGAAATCAGGATAGAAATCGAAATATTTAACAGAAATTTATAAATCCACGTTTTTACATAGCCCCCATATGGAGGCTCCGTCCAATTTTCGGTATTCTGAGAGTCTAAGCCGCCGTAGCTCGTATTTGCCTTTTCGTGGTTTTGCAGACTGGAATATATCTACGTAGAAAATTGCCATTAGAGGTCAAAGTTTTGACGTAGACCCCATATAACAGTCCTTCCAAATGCCGCCTTTTCCAACCGATAAAGATTTAATTATACCCTTCAACACACTGTGGTACTGGGTATTATGTTTTTGTGCATACGTTTGTAACAGGCAAAAGGAAGTGAGATAGACGCATGGTTCCTTTTGAGAATATAGATAGAATCACATTTTAAGTCGATTTCCGTACGTTCGTCTGACCATGTCAAATTGTAAACAAAGTACAGATCGCATTTTTTATTCGATGGCCCAAGGACAAACCCTATTGAAATTGGGAAAAATCGTTTCAGGTGTAGATATAGCTCCGACTTTAGGTAAATTTGGCATAGCGTACTGAACTATGTCTAGAAAGATATGTGTTAAATTTCGTAAAAATCGGTTCAGATTTAGATATAGCTCCCATATACAGTTTCGCCCGATTTTAGGTAAATTGTGCAGCCCCTAAATATGCTTCGATTTGCACGAAATTTGGCATAGCGTACTGAATTAAGTCTAGAATAATGCGTGTTAAATTTCGTCAAAATCGGTTCAGAATTAGATATAGCTCCCATATATATTATCGTCCGATTTTATGTAAATGGTGCACCAAAGTCCCTATATATCTTTCGATTTGCATGAAATTTGGATTCATAAGTAAATAAAGAACTCAAAATGTAGCCGAATGCACAAAACATGCGGAAATAAGTGTTACGTAACATGTGACAAGTTTCGATGAAATCGGTTTAGATTTCGATATTTTGCTTCAAATTTATTTACATAAATTTGTCCCGTTGTAAGAAACAACTCTATATCTGACCAAAGATTAGTATTGGTTGCAGAATGACATGTTTAATTTCATGTTAATGGTCCTTAAAAAATGCGACGTCTGTTAAGATTGCCTCTGTTGAATATACCCAAAGTGGTGACGGGTATCTTATAGTCGGCCCGTACGATTTTACTACTTTCCTTACTGGTTTTTCATTTCGACGTTTTGGAAAATTATGAATATAGATCCATTTGTGTGACCATACAAAGGTCCCGCCATATTTTTGGGATTTTGATGATTTTAATCACATTGTCCCACTAAAGTAGCCCATATTTGATTCTCCGGGTTTGTGAGAACTGACATTTATGTTTAGGCTATTATCAATATAGATTATTTTTCATAGCCCCCAATTTTCAGTATATGCATTTTCCAATCGAAATATAGGTTAATGTTTGTAAATACATAATAATGTGTCCACGTTTTGGTATATCCCTTAAAAGTACCTCTTGGTTCTGATCATACATTATTGGCTCTCGTTTAATGCAAGATTCCCAAACAATGCACAAATTTGCTAACTACTTCTGGATCATTAATTTATTGCCGATTATTTGTCATTAGAGTAGCTAGACTTTGGAATAATCTTCCCCATAATTTGCGAACTTTTGCTGCTAGGCACAATTTTTTTAACGACGCTATAGTACTTATGTACAATCGTAATTCTTGACCCATTTTATAGTGCCCCCTACTTTTATAATGTAACCCATATAAAAGCCCCGATCGATTTAAGTTCTGTTTTTGTCTACATGGTTATTCTTTTAATTGTTGGAATTTTAACGAATTTAATCGGTATTTAAAGTTCTCAGTGCTTCGCAAGTACGAATTCTCAAGAAAGAGGTTTAGGTATGTTTGTATTGCATTTTCCGTGATACTTAATCCGTCTTCGAAAACGATATCTCATTTTCCAATAACAAGCATATTATAACCCAAAAAAAAAAAAAAAAAAAATAGCCACCATTAAGTTTAAACGGTTTGTGACCAAAAACATGAAAAACCAAATATCAGTTTTTCGATTTCCCCCTCCCTTACACCACCATAAACCAAAGCCATAATAAATTTTCCCTTTAACGTTACCTTAACCAAAAGCAAACAATAACACAGTCCCCATGGTCTGACATAATACGTCTTAATCCATTGATGAAAGGAAAGCCCAAAAAAATCTACTCCATCATCGAAAAAATGACAAAATTATGCAAATTTATGTTTTTTGTGGAGAATGAGGTAGGGGTGGAGGTCGCATATTCTGCTGCGACAAAAACCAAAGTTAAAAAACGAAAAGATGTACTACTGTTCCCAAGGATCTAACACCATCATCATCACCATAATCCTCATCAACAATGACAACAACAAACAAACAAAAATTGCCAATAGCTTTAAGCTTACTTTCACTTCTTATGTTCACAAACAACTCCTTAACCCCCTGCCCCCCATCCCCCCCTTTCTCTTCTCTGATGTGAGAAGACATACAAGTTGAGTAAACTTTGGCACAGCAATATACGGTCATAAATATGTTCCACTGGCAGCCAGATTGGAAGATTATCATCAACAGATATATTGGTGAAGGCGTTTTCGGAATGTGATGAAGTTTTACAATAACAACGACAACCAACAATCGAACCAAAATTGGGTATGTTACTTATATATATAGACACCAGGGTGTTTAAAAAAGTTGCCAAGATTTTTCTTCTTTTTGTCCACAGGAAAGAGATGTGTAAGAAGAGAATGGAGAAATTAAAAAAAAATTAGAATAGTGGGAAACATCAATCGATGAAGCTTTGAGATGTGGAGTTAGTAAATTGAAAAATGATTTTTTTAAGTAATACTTATGAAAAGGAATAAAGGGATACATCACGAATTCCACAAAAAGGTCAACCACATAGGTGAAAAATCAATTCGTTAAGAGAGATATTAAATTATATAGGAAATATTCTTTGCAATCCGGACAATATATTTTTTTAGTTGAATTTTGAATAATAACAATAATTTTTCTTTTTGTTGTCCCATTTTCACGTGGAGAGTACCTTGGGCATATATTTATTACTTTTATAGTGTCATTTGTCGTAAGTGTGAACGCTGTTAGCTAAAACAATATCAATAATAAATATTAAATTCAAATAAAGTAATATCTTAATAAGAATTACATATATATATAAATCTATATATGGGCAATATTGCCAATTTTTTAACATAGCTGAAGCGGAGGTTCACCCCTTTATAACTCGGGAACTACTTAAGTATATGAAAAAAAGTGAATAGTTTTGAATTAATTGATCTGTCGTTGCACTGTTCATGATATTGACCTCCAAACTTTATTTTGGTGGAAGCTGTGTCTACTTTAATGTAAAAAAATGTGTAAAAACAGGTTGAGGCGAACCAGTTTTTTTAAGTTCTCTATCGATTTGTGACTAAGCCACTCATTGCACGGTCTTCGTGCCAAAATAAAACTAGAAGCGAACAAAATGGGGACTACACACCCTTTGTATCATTTTTCAAAATTTTAACTACATCTACCTTTAAATGATGCTGACATTTTGAAGCTCGATTT
Source organism: Musca vetustissima (assembly GCF_032173495.1). Classification (NCBI taxonomy): domain Eukaryota; kingdom Metazoa; phylum Arthropoda; class Insecta; order Diptera; family Muscidae; genus Musca; species Musca vetustissima. Next base: position 16,244 of record NW_026879468.1, read on the forward strand.
TGAGTGTTTTTTTAATTTTACTTCTAGCTTTAATACGCAAACAGGAATTTATAATATTCGATTATAAGATTATTGTAGTCGCGAATCTGCGTCATTTGATATGTATTTTGTGTATGTAGTATGCACAGATTCAGAGTAATACTCATCCGATGGTGAAAATTTTGTGCGATCAAATTTCTAAAAAACCTATTTTTCGGGCCAAATTTTTAGATCTGTCAACTGAATGATATGGGTACCCGCGATCAATAAGGTTTTTTACGTTTCGGATGATATAAAATCTTCTTCGTGAAAATCCATCTACTAGAACGGCGGGAACTGGCTTTCCAAAAACACGAAATTTGGCAAAAAATGTTTTTGAAAATATCGCGGATTTATTTGCGTTTTCTGTGGATCATTTCCGCTTCAATTAATGACCTCATACGGATTTTTATCTTTTTCGAAAAGAGAATTTAAAAAACTTCAGCCGAAAGAGAGATGTACCCAATTTATCTCAAAAATAGTATGACCTGGCACATCCATGGTTCTTAATGGACCACATTGAAATCGGTATAGATCGATGTATTTTTTTAGGGTGCACACCGAAATCGGATGCGCGTTAATGGCATATGGAGTTTTCGGAAATTATTCGCGTTATACGAGTTTTTGGGTACTTCAATGCAACATGTGGCACATCTTAGCCGTCAATTGAATTTTCGCAAAATATATATGGATTGGAAGGTAAACTTCAGTACTTCCTGGAAACCGCATGCGCATCAAATGATTTTGAGAATTACGCGATTTAGACGCAATGTAAAATGTATATTTCATAATATTATTTTATTTTAAGATTTATTCCTATTTATAGAACCCCGAGATTTATCGGAAGGGTCTTGATATAATCCGCAAGGCGTATACTTATACAAAAAAAAGTGATTATTTTTATATATGTCAATTTTTCGGCGAAATTCGGGTAAAATAGCAGAATAACACCAACATTTTTTTCTGAACTTTCTTGTATAAAATTAAAAAATAAATATGATGACATCATACACGGACTTGTGTGATTTTGATATCATTTGATTCATCATGGTGTTTAGATTATGTAGATATTTTTAAATTAATTTTTAGGTGTGTGTATGTCATTAATATAATGAAAATATTGATGTAATATGCTACATATTTTTTATTTTTCTCATATTTCGCGAATATGTGCAACTTTATCGTGATTATTATAATATATTCATATTCTTATTTTAAGGAGGAAGATATATATCAACGTTTTTGGTCAATATAATAAACGGCGTAATTTTAAGATTTTTTTCTTATGCCCAAAATTAAAACCTATATATATATATATATATATATATAACAACAGAATCCCATGGTAAGTGCAGTTAAATAGTGTAAGAAAATATGTATCGCGTGCGTGACAAAATTTACATATGTTTCTATACAGACTCTTATTTGAGAATTTTTTTTCTGATAATGGATCTTGAGATGACAAACTCAAATAAAACAAAGTTTGTCTTCTATCTCCACCGACAAATTTTGTATCCGTCACGCACATGTTACATTCTTCCTCAATAAGTTGATTTAGATCCGGATTTATAGGCAAACATTTCGTCCATAACTGGATAATGATTTACTAAAGGTCTTGGGGCCACACAAAGCTATAATACCCTGACAACATTAATTTAATTTTTTAGTACATGTGTGTGTAATGGTGCGTTACGAGTGTAACATGTGCCTGACGGTGTTCAAAGTTAAAAAAAGTATATGTTAGAAATTTTTTATAAAAAAAACTAAATGTCAATATAATCTTGAATAGGTGTAAAAAAATCCGCAATTTTATCTCCAACCAATTCGCAGAAATTTTATATCTAAATATAGGAGCTATATTTAATCTAAACCGAATTTAACAAAAGAGACATCTGTCTGCACCTAATTTAGTACTCTGTGCAGAATTTTGTCCCAGTCGGACAAATATTGGGAGTTTGGTGCATCATTTACAGAAAATCGGACGAAACTACATATGGGGGCTATATATAAATCTGAACCGATTTTAATTGAACTTCGCTGACATCAGTCTGGACCTAAATCAGTACTCTGTGCAAAATTTTGTCTCAATTGGACAAACATTGGAAGTTTTTTGCATCATTCACATAAAATCGTACGACTGTATATGTGGGAGCTATATCTAGGTTAGGTTAGGGATGTACGGTTGGTTGTAACAACCGCCACTCGGAAACTATGTCCATTGTGGTCATCCTTTATGTATAAGTGTACCTATAAAGAAAAGAAAAAAAGATAGTGGAAGAATAGAGAGAAAAATAGTGAGAAGAAGGGGGCGGAAGAGAGATTATTTTAGCCAAGTCAATTTTTTAACAAAGCCTAGAATTTGATTAGGGTCTATTTTGGAGAAGAAGACTAGATTATCAATTTCATAACATCCAAACTGTTTATGTCTTCTGCTGATCAGCGATGGACATTTGCAGAGGATGTGCTCAATTGTTTCCAGTTCTTCTTCGTCCTCACATAGACGACAGTAATCCTCTCCACTGGAGTCCCACTTAGAAGTGAGAGTTGTAATTTTGCAGTGACCAGTTATAATCCCCGCAAAGATTTTGATCTCCCTCTTATTGTGTCCCAGCAGCAAAGACGTTCTTTTACGAGAGAATTCAAGCCAGAGAGATTTAGAGATTCTGCAAGCAGGTTTTCTTAGCCATCTGTTACCGACTACCTCGCAATGGAACGCACGGATTCTGCCAATGAAATAGGTAATTGTGGGTTTCACAGATGTCTCAATCGGAAGACTGGACGACTGTGACCCCCCTCGAGCAAGCTCGTCGGCTATCTCATTCCCTTCAATGTCGTTATGTCCTGGAAACCAGCATAGCCCAACTATCTGTCGTATAACATTCAGAGCGGTCTTACAATCATGAACTGCTTTCGAATTTATAGTATGCGACTTCACCGCTTTCAGGGCCGCCTGACTATCTACATAAATAGTCACCGGTCCCGTAATGTCGGCATTAAGTGCTTTTACTATCTCGGCCGCTTTCGTGATTGCGAGAATCTCTGCTTGAAAAACGCTACAGTCATTGTTGAGTTTATATGGATTCCCTACTAGGAAATTCAACTTTGATGTCATTAAAGTCCTTATGGGGGGGGGGGGGGGGGGTGGGGGGTAAAATAAAAAATGATATGACTATACCCCCTAAAGAGGTCATAACCTGGCGTTATGTTTAGGATGCTGGCATGACCACAGTTCAGCGATTTCAAGGCATTTGTTTGCCAGAGTCTCAGGGCACACCTGGCCGCCTGGAATTTGATCAGATTATCCAATGGTTGGAGATTCAAGATTGCGTTCAAGGCTGCCTGTGGTGTACTTCTTAATGCTCCGGTGATCAGAACTGAACCTATTCCAACAAAACTCCGCACACATAAGCATGGACCTGATTCAGTGCGCTGTTCAAAATTTTGTCCCAATCGGACAAATATTGCGAGTTTTGTGCATCATTTATATAAAATCGGACGATTTTCTACAATTACAATAGGGTTCTTCCTTGGGCCAAATAAGTGAACTGCGCCAAATACTGTCCAAATCGGATCATAAATGCGACCTGTACTTTGTTAACAAAAATACATGGACGGACAGACGGACGGACGGACATGCGTGATTCTCAGAAAGTGATTCTATACATATTCTCAAAAAGAAACCATGGGTCTATCTCGTTTCTTTTTGCCTGTCAAAGACATAATACCCTGTACCACAGTATGGTAAAGGGTATAAAAATAAGAAAATATTCTTAAAATATTTTTAGAAGAATTTCATGATTTATTATAGGCCTTCTAAAAATATTTTTAAGAAATCGCTGCCTATTTAGAGGTTCCAAAAACTATTTTTAAAAAATTCACGCCTAATTATAGGCTTTATAAAACATATTATTTAAGAAATGTTTTCTATAGAAGACCCTTTTCGATTAGCTCCGTTACTTGTACATCCTATCTTATATATTTTTTTATTTCTTCTCACATTTAAACAAACAACAAAATCTATTGTTAACCAACTGCATTTGCAACTACTTGCAACACTTGAACAAAATATATTGTTATGCACTCACCCAACGCACACTCACACACCGCACACACACTCACTTTAATTTTTAATGGATTTTTCATGTATCACTACCGGTTGTTTTTGTTGGGACTGTCGTCTTTTTTCCGTTGGCTGCCGTCACTTAAAAATGTCATGAGTTGAAAGTCTGATCCATTAAAAGTCTTTGGTATTTGAGGTGGTGCTGACAGGTTAAAAATATTACATTATACACGCATACATAGATGAACACGCATACACACACACACAGAGACACAATGTTGCACTTTAAAGTTATGCAAAAGGTGTTCAGTCATGTGATTCAACAAAAATAACAAACAAACAGCAAAATATAACAAAATGCCTTCTTAGGAAGAATAATGTGTACAAAAAGGTTGTGGTTTTGCGGTAATATCCAACAGGAATATTTCAAAAAGAAGAAAATAAAAAGGAAAACTTTTCACTCACAATGGAGAATCGTTTCAAAGTTGTATTTAATTCACTGAGTGATTCTAATGTTAAATTTTAGGCTATCCTGTTTAAAAAGAAAATAGTTTTAATGATAATTTATCTCAATACAGAATAGAAAAGAATATATTGTAGATTGCGATTTATATTATCATCTCGATAAAACAAAAATCTCCGCCTAAGATAGTAGATTTCAAGGATAGACCTTAAAAAACCTAGGCCTACGGCTAGATTTTTTTTTTTGAAAAAAATCTACGCTTTCTGCTAGACTAAAATGAAAATATGATTAAAAACTTACGGCCGAACCAAAATGAAAATGTTATTAAAAAATATACGCCTACTGCTAGACCAAAACGAAAATATTATTAAACCAGTAAGGAAAGTAGTAAAGTCGGACTAGGACGACTATACGATACCCTTCACCACTTTGGGTATATTCTACATATGTATCTGGAAAGACGTCGCCTTTTTGAAGGAATTTTGACATGAAATTGACCGAACATAAATATTTGATTTTTATGTCTTTCTGGAACCTATGCTAAATTTCATTTGGGCAGGTTTAGAGTCATTTGCGTACAGTGGGACAGATTTGTGTAAATCGATTTAAAGCAAACTTGACACACGATATTCGGTATGCTGCATCAGACACCTATTGATTATTTGGTGTACAATTAACATAAATAAGTCGAAATAATATATGGACGATATACGATATATCTATATCTGAACCGATTTGAAGCAAATTTGCCAGAGATTAGTTTATATTAATTTCAGTAAGTTGTGTCAATCGGCCTTATTGCACAATTTACTTAAAATCGGACGAAAATAAATATAGGAAGTGTACTCGTCATTCTAGACTTAATTCAATACGCTATGCAACAAGTCGTGCAAATCAAATGATTTTCAGGGACATTCGTGCACCATTTACCTTAAATCGGGCGAAAGTATATATGGGGGCTATATCTGAATCTGAACTGATTTTCAAGAAACTTAGCACACGTCATTCTAGACTTAATTCAATACGCTATGCCGCAATTCGTGCAAATCAAATGCTTTTCAGGGACTTTGGTGCATTATTTACCTAAAATCGGGCTAAACTATATATGGGACCTATATCTAAATCTGTACCGATTTTTACGAAACTTATCACACGTCATTCAAGGCTTAATTCAGTAGGCTATACCAAATTTCGTGCAAATCGAAATATATATAGGGATTTTGGTACACCATTTACCTTAAATCGGGCGAAAATATATATGGGAGCTACATATATAAATCTGAACCGATTTTCACGAAACTTAGCACACGTCATTCTAGACTTATTTCAATACGCTATGCCAAAATTCGTGCAAATCGAATGATTTTCAGGGACTTTGGTGCACCATTTACCTAAAATCGGGCGAAACTATATATGGGAGCTATATCTAAATCTGAACCGATTATTCCCAATTTCAATAGGGTTCGTCCTTGGGCCAAATAAGTAGCATGTGCCAAATTTCATCCAAATCGGATCATAAATGCGACCTGTACTTTGTTCACAAAAATACATGGACGGACAGACGGACATGCATAAATCGACTCAGAAAGTGGTTCTTGTGAAAACCTACGTCTGGACCAAAAACGAAAGTATTTTTAAAAATCCTATAGCTAGACTAAAATGAAAATGTTATTAAATAATCTACGACTACAGCTAGAATTTTAAAAATAAGTTTTTAACGGGATAATCGTTAAAAAAATATATATATTTTTAAAAATCTACGCCTAGGGAGGATAGTCATTAAAAAATATTTTATTTCAATCTACGCCTACGACTAGACCATAAAAATATTTAAAAAAATTGGAATAATATAAATTATAAACCAGTATAGGAGCAGGAGCAGTATAGTCGGACGGGGCCGACCAAACGATACCCTACACAAATACCATGGAACTCTAATTTTCTGCCGATTTTTATTCCTAGCATGTGCAATATTTCGTGATAGTTCCACCCTCTTTCCCGATTAGAGTCCAGCAGCACCTCTTCCTTACACTGACATATTTTTCAGTACAGTCCTTCTGATTACTTGTCCATATTCCCTTCACCGTGGGTTGTATTGTGATGTTCGACTTATAATTGTGGCCTAGACTCCAAAAAAAAAAACACAAAAAATTATGTTTTCGGTCTACATCCCAAAATTATTATCTGATCATCACGGACAATTATAGGCGTTGTCCTTAAACATAACCTGAACCTCATGGAAAATTTCAAAGCGATCAGCACTATATTTCCGCCCTCCAGTGTGGTAATGTCTTATTAAATAATATCTGAATACGTAAGCACCTGTAAATACTTAAGTGTAACTCCCACATCCGAGCACATACGACAATATAATTGGCATCAATTTAAAGGTCAATCACTCCTCTTGGATATACTATCAACTTCTCGTTCTATGTCGTTCAGGGATAAATATATACGCTATAGAATACAAATTTTGTTATTTTTCACACAAAAATATGGGTCAATTTGACCTGCTTAATCAAATTATCAAATATGCTTTATACGGGCATGCTAATTCTTTGTCCCGATCCCCTTCTCCATGCAAAAATTCGCGAGGTTTGGGCCATAATTGCGGCAGTTTTTGGTCCATTTCATCTCTTACATATTAACTGACCTTTACTAAAAACTATAGGGGTCTTCATTTACCAGAACCCATCCTACATGCAAAATTTCGTGAAAATTGGTCCATAACTGTGGCTTGTATCGTGTTTACAAATTATAATGGACAGACGGACACACATGTCTAGATCGTCTCAGCGAGATATGACGAACGGTATACTTAAAAGTGACAACATAATAACATAGTTGTGTAGGGTATAAAAATCTACGCCTAAATATAGACCTTAAACATATTTTGAGAAAAAGCTAAACTCAGGCTAAAACAGTAAAAAAATGTTATTAAAAAATCTACGCTTTCGGGTAGACATTAGAAATATTTTTAAAAATATCTACGCCTAAAGATAGCCCTTAAAACATATCTCAAGGGTAGACCTATCCTTCTACTTAAAAATATATATTTTTTAAAAACTACGTCTGCGGCAAAAAATAATTTGAAAACCTTCAACCAGAAAATATACGTAGTAAAGTCGGATTGGGCCGACTATATGATACCCTTCACCACTTTGGGTATATTCTACATATGCATCCTAACAGACGTCTCGTTTTCGAAGGAACATTGACATGAAATTGAACGAACTTAAATATGTGATCTTTATCTATATGTAATCCGACTATCATCAATCCCTACACTTGCCATTCTGCTACCTATGCAAAATTTTGTAAATCGATGTAAAGCAAACTTGATACACGCTATTTATTCTTAATCAGAAACCTTTTTATTATTTGGTGTACAATTAACATGAATAAGTCGAAATTATATATGGAAGCTATGCTATATCTAAATCTAAACCGATTTCAAGGAAAATATATATGGGAGCTATATCTAAATCTGAACCTATTTTCACGAAACTTAACACATGTCATTCTAGACTCAATTCAGTACGCCATGCCAAATGTCGTCCAAATCGTAAGATATATAGGGCCTTTAGTGCACCATTTACAGAAGATCGGGCTAAATATGTATGGGAGCTATATATAAATCTGAACCGATATTCATCAATTTCAAGAGGGTTCTTGGGCCAAATAAATGAGCTGCACCAAATTTCATCCAATTCGGACTATAAATGCGACCTGTATTTTGTTTACAATTTAACATGAATAGACAAACGGGCGGACGGACATGTTCGACTCAGAAAGTGATTCTCAAAAGGAAACATGTCTTTACATTAACAAATATTTTTTAAACAAATGTACGCCTAGGGATAGACCTTAAAAAATATTCTTTAAAAAACTACGTTTGGACCTTAAAAAATGTACGTCAGGGTGTATAACTTAAAAAATATCTGTTAAAAATCTACTTCTATGACTAGACCTCAAAGATACTTTATTAAAGTTCTACGCCAATAGCCAGACATAACATATTTAAAAAAATACGCCTACGGCTAGAATTTAAATGATAGTTTTTAAGAAATCTACGTCTACGGTTACACCTTAAACCATTTTTTTAAATCCTCGATATTCCAAAATGGCAGACATTTTTAAATCGACTCCAAACTGTCCGAAATAAATTTTGTCCAAAAAACGTTGGGTCTAAAATTATTGTATTCACGATACTGACCTTGTCGCTTTATATCATTTTGAAATTGCCATTTTTCACAGATTGACCCCTCAACAATATTTTTCAATCTAACAAATAGAAGGAGGAACAAATTATTATAAAAAGGCTGAGAAAAATTCGAAATATTTACCACGTTTTTAATGCAGCTATTCGTATCCAGTCAATAAATTCTTTCTATAATATGTGTACTTCTTTTCTAATTTGATTATTAAACATTTCTTTTTTTAATTTTTTTATCAATTTTCAAAAAAAAATAATTTGATTTTTAAAGGAAATGTATGAAAATTATTTTTCATTTTTGACATATTAATTTGAAAATGCCGTTTTTATTAACTACAGTTGTTATTACTTACACAGTAATATATAAATCTACACACACTTACGGTTATCTGTAGAGGTATGGATGATTAAATTTGGTAAATATTAAATATTGCATCAAAAAGATACAAAATAAAAATTTATTATGGTCTTACATCTACTCAATGAAATATTCACCAATACCCTCTTCTCAAAATTGGAAACTATTACATCTTACAAAAGACTCTTGCGATTTATAGCATATGCATATAGTTTCATGTGTTGGTAAAAGTTCCTGAACACGATGTAACAACAGTGCTGCTAAATGCAATATCCTCCTTTCCATTTCTTTTTCTTGTAAAAAGTTAAGAAACAAAAACAACAACAATACCTTCGAAGAAACCTATATGAAGACATTTTGTTTCCAATTTCTTTTTTTGCAAATACCAATCAAAACTTACTTTTGATGTTGCCAAGCAGTTGATAACATATTTTTTGTATTACAACATGTACACGTACACACTAATATACCCTGCCATACACACACATTCGCATACACATCTCATATCCTGTTCAACACATACATGTATGTGTTAAAAAAAAACTTTTTATTTGCATTTCCAGTTTCCATTCTTTTGTTTAACATTTTCTTATTTTTGTACAATCATGCCACGACTCACTGACACATTTACTTAGACGACAAATCATTTGTGTGCGTGACGAATAGTGTAAACGATTGCTGGTAGTATGTGTGAGATGCAACGTGAGATATAGTGGTAAATGAGAGTATAAAATTTAAAATTTGTAGCACAAAAATATTTTTATAGAATAACAACTGAAAAAGCGTTAAGTTCGGCCGGGCCGAACTTTGGATACCCCCCACCATAGATATACTGACAGGTACTTGAAATAAAAATATAGGGAAAATACCAAAAAGTGGACCTATATCGACATTTCCACAAACCGGTTATATAAACCACAATGTAAACTATAAAACAAATTTTAGAAATTTTTAATGGACAATTATTCTCTCAGCTTTATGGATAATGAGGGCATATACACTTTGACACGGTTAAAATGGGTCAAGATCCATGTTTCTTTGGATCAAATTTGTTTCAGAAAATTTCGATTTCATCCAAACTTTGGCCATCTTCCAAACTTAGTTCAAGTTCGAAGAACATCGGTCCACTCCTTCTGGTACCACCCACACAGGGGCTAGGTCTAAATACGTGTTATAGTTCATATGTAGTTCATTATCGAACCGTACGTTCTAGTTTTTTATCTCGATATCCTTCGCAGGAGAAATGATTACAACAGAGTGTTAGAACCAAACCCAAAACGCGAAAAAAACAAAAAATTATATTAATATAAAAAATGAGGTTATATGGGGACTACGCCTAAAAGGGGTTGACTATTAATAATTTTTGGTAGGGAGATTTGTTTCCATATACGGCTACAAAATACCAAATTTCAGT
>NW_026879469.1:0-27139 GCF_032173495.1 Musca vetustissima
GGACTTCGCGGCACCATTTTAATAAAATCGGACGAAATTTTATATGGGAGCTATATCTAAATTTCAACCGATTTTTACGAAACTTAGCACACATCATTCTGGACCTTTTTCAGTACACTATGCCAAATTTCGTGTAAGTCTAAATACATATAGGGACTTGGTGCCCCATTTACCTTAAATCGGACTAAAATATGTATGGGAGCTATATCTTAATTTGACCCGATTCGAAACTTGATACACATCATTCAAGACTCAATTCAGTACCCTATGCAAAATATCGTGAAAATCTAAAGATATAGAGGGAATTTGGTGCACCATTTACATAAAATCGGACGAAAATATGTATGGGAGCTATATCTAAATCTGAACCCATTTTCGCGAAACTTAACACACATGATTGAAGACCCAATTCAGTGTGCTGTACCAAATTTCATGCAAATCGAAATATATATAGGGACTTTGTTGCCCCATTTACCTTAAATCAGACAAAGATAGATATAGGAGCTATATCTAAATCTGAACCGATTTTCACGAAACTTGGCACACGTCATTCTGGACCTAATTCAGTACTCTATGCTATGATTTCGTGCAAATCGAAAGATTTATAAGGACTTTGGTGCACCAAATACCTTAAATCGGACGAAAATATATATGGGAGCTATATCTAAATCTGAACCAATTTTCTCGAAACTTAACATACATCATTCTGGACCTAATTCAGTATCCTATGCCAAATTTCGTGCAAATCGAAAGATATATAGCGACATTGGTGGCCCATTTACCATAAATCGGACGAAAATATATATGGGAGCTATATCTAAATCTGACCCGATTTTCTCGAAATTTGGCATACGTCATTCTAGACTCAATTGAGTACACCGTGCCAAATTTCGTGCAAATCGAAAGATATATAGGGACTTTGGTGCACCATTTACCTTAAATCGGACGAAAATATATATGGGAGCTATATCTTAATCTGACCCGATTTTTTCGAAACTTGATACACATCATTCAAGACTCAATTCAGTACCCTTTGCAAAATTTCGTGAAAATCTAAAGATATATAGGACGAAAATATATATGGGTGCTATATGTAAATCTGACCCGATTTTCTCGAAATTTGGCACACGTCATTCTAGACTCAATTGAGTACACCGTGCAAAATTTCGTGCAAATCGAAAGATATATAGGGACTTTGGTGCCCCATATACCTTAAATCGGACGAAAATATATTTGGGAGCTATATCTAAATCTGACCCGATTTTCTTCAATTTCAATAGGGTTCATCTTAGGGCCAAATAAGTGACTTGTGGTAAATTTCATCAAAATCGGATCATAAATGCAACCTGTACATTGCTCACAAAAATTCATGGACGGACGTGCGGACAGACGGTCATGCATAAATCGACTCAGATTCTATGCATACTCTCAAAAGGAACCATGGGCCTATTTCGATTCCTTTTGCCTGTTACAAACATATGCACAAAGACATAATACCCTGTACCACAATGTGGTGAAGGGTATAAAAATCCACGCCTTATTGTGGGTCTCTAAAAAATATTCTTTAAAAAATCCACGCCTTGTAGGTCCTTGAAAAATATTTTTAAAAATCCACACCTTATTGTAGGTCCTTAGAAATATATATTAAAAATTTCACACATTTAGTGGACCTAAAAATGTTTGTAAGGCCCCACTGTATTTACAACATAATTAGTTGTTGTTGTAATTTATTATCACAACTTTACTATGAATTCGCCGTAATTGTTGCAACCAGCCATTGTGTTATCCATGCCAACAAGTATGATCTCCGGTGTAGGAGGGTGTTCTTGAGGTTTTTGTTTGTGCTATCATAAACGAGTTGTAAACGTGATTATGCTCAGTTATCAAACCATCAACCATGTAACTTGTTGTGTGATTGCTAGCTGGCTGACTGACTTACTTAGCTGGCGAACATACTTGCAAGCTTCTTGATAATTAAAATCCGAAAGTCAGTTGTGTTGCATGTAACTTGTGGAACGGAACAAAACGATGTAACTAAATCGTGTTGTTGTTGGTGGTGGTGGTTGTTGAATCAAAAAGCTCGTAATACTACAACGACTAGCCAACATGGGGTGTCAAACATGAAACGATAAATGCATGAATGGGTGGTTATATGGGGGAGATTTAAAAATGTGGATGCCAGATTGTTTGAGGGATACATTTGGGGATTTAAATTTTTTTTAAAGGGTAAAGCACATGTCATGTGGAAAAATATTAAAATTAAAAATAAATTAAATTTTTATAAATAATAAAAAAAAATCATAAAAAATTAATTTTTTTATCTATTATTATTTTTTGCGGAATTCCCCAAACCCACTGTAATTATAAAAATAAATAAACAAATAAGTGAAACTATTTTGTTTATATCTTGTTTTTTTTTTCTTTTTAACAATTAACAACTAAACAATAATGTCGACAATAACTATGTAAATATTTTTAAAAATAATTATTATGTATTTTGTTTTTGAATTGTAAATATTGACATAGTTTATTTATTTATTCACAATAATAAAAAATCGTCATTGCCATTGAAAACTTCTGTCTATAAACAAAAATAAAAATAAACAAAACTTCTTAATAACTGTTAGGTAGTGCATAAAATTTCCTACCAATATACAACAAACAATCGAAATATTTAAATAATATTTCGGTGCGAAATTTCACATGTCTACTGGTAAACGACACCGTGAAAAAAATATTTTTTTTCGCGGAATATAATGGGAACGGGTTTTAGAATTAAATATTTATTTTCAGATAAAAATTAATTTACAACCAGAAATTATTTAATTTACAAATAGAAATTCTAGGTCTGCACCCAATTTTATATACAGAACATAAGTTTATTCTACTCTAAATATTTATTTTCAAATCAAGTTTTTAATTTACAACCAGAAAATTGATTATATTTACACCGCTGACGCAATTGTATACCACATTTTTAGGTTTACACCCAACATTTGTAAGTTTACAACCAACTTTAGACAGAATACAGCTTAAAATACACTTTTTTACTAAAATATACAATTTTCTGCCAAAAATTTTAATTTACAACCTGGAAAATTATATGTACACCCCGAATTTAAAGAAATTCTAAGTTTTCATCCATGATTTATGGAAATTCTAGGTTTACACCCAATGGTATGATACATTTATAGGTTTAAACCCAACATTTGTACGTTTACAACCAATTTTATACACAGAATGTAGTTTAAAATACGTTTTTTACTAAGATATATCATTTTCTGTCAAAATTTTGAGTTTACAACTCGAAAAATTATATTTACACCCTGAATTTCAAGAAATTCTATGCTGTCATCAATTATTTATTAAAAAATTAGATTTACACCTAATTGTATACTACATTTATAGGTTTACACCCAACATTTATATGTTTACAACCATTTTTAGACACATAATATAGTTTAAAATGTATTTATTACTAAGATATACAATTTGCTGTCAAAAATTTTAATGTACAACCTGAAAAATTATATTTACAACCTGGATTTAAAGAAATTATATCTTTTCATCAATGATTTTTTGAAAATTTTAGGTTTACACCCAATTGTATACCACATTTATAGGTTTCAATCCAACATTTTTAAGTTTACACCCAACATTTTACAAATAATCTAGGTTTACATTCGGAAAATTTAGGTTTACACCCACGAAAATTAGGTTTGCACCCACTTTTCTCCAGACAATGCACATTTGTACCTTTTTTTTTTGTACCCAATTTTAGTCAAACTAAATATCTCGATATGCACCTGGGAAATATAGATTTACACCCAAGAAAACTAGATTTACACCCAAAACATATAGGTTTACACCCATAAAATCTGGGTTTACAACCATTTTTCCTCCGACAACTTGGGATAAAAGATAAATTTATATTAAAATATAACATATATACACACGATTTCCATGTTCTGACACAAGATTTTTGTTTACACAAAGAAATTTTAGGTTTACACCCAATTTTTAATACAGAAAATGTTTTTGAATTTTGAACATATTAAATATTTTGGGTTATTTAAAAGAAATTTAGGTTTGCACCCAACAAATATACGTTTACACCCATGAAATTTAGTTTTACACCCATGATATTTGGGTTTACACCCACCTTTTCACTGTCAATCTAGGTTGCTAACAACTTTTCTACAAAAATACAAGATATATACGAGATTTCAATGTTTACACTCAATTTTCGACAGAGCATTTAAGTTTACACCCAAAATTTATTGGTTTACACCCAATTTTTTATACAGAAATCGTTGTCAATTTTAGACAAATCAAATATCTGGGTTTACACCCAGGAAATTTAGGTTTACACCCAAGAAATATAAGTTTAAACCCACTTTTCATTTGACCACAAGGGATAATACTAACTTTTCTACAAAAATCTAAAATATATACAAGTTCTTTATCTTTACACCCTCTTTCCCACAGACGATTTGGGTTTACACCCAACATTTATAGCTCAACACCCAGTTTTTAATACACACAATTTTTCCACAAAAATCTAAAATATATACAAGCTTTTTATCTTTACACCCCCTTTACCACATGTTGTTTTGGTTTACACCCAATTTTTTTAGCTTTACACCCAAGTTTTGTATAGAAAACGTCACCAAATTTTGGACATATCAAATGCCCAGATTTCCACATGAGAAATTTAGGTTTTCACCCAGGAAATCTGAGTTTACACCAAGGAAATCCAGGTTTACACCCAAGAAATTGGGGTTTATCTAACAACCAGGACTAATAGAAACTTTTTTACAAAAATCAAAGAAATATAAAGATTTTTTATGTTTACACCCCCTTTCTGATAAAGTATTTGTGTTTACACCCAAACTTTATAGGTTTACACCCAATTTTTAAAATTGAAAATGTTACCAAATTTTGATCATACCAAATATCTGAATTTACACCAAGGGAATTTAGGTTTACACCCAGGCAATATAGGTTTACACCCAAGAAATTTGGGTTTACACCCACTTTTCATCAAACAACCAGGGCTAATAGAAAGTTTTTTACAAAAATTAGAGGAATATGAAGGTTCTTTTATGTTTATACCCCCTTTCCGATAAATTATTTGGGTTTACAACCAAAATTTCTATGTTTACACCCAATTTTTAATAACGGAAATGTTACCAAATTTTGATCATACCAAATATCTGAATTTACACCAAGGGAATTCAGGTTTACACCCAAGAAATGTAGGTTTACACCCAATTTTTATTACCGAAAATGTTACCAAATTTTTAACATACTAAATGTCTGAGTTTACACCCAATAAATTTAAGTTTACACCCAGGAAATGTAAGTTTACACCCACAAAATCTAGGTTTGCAACCAATTTCTCATACCGAAAAATTTACCAAATTTTTGATTTATCAAATATTTAGGTTTACACCCAAGAAATATAGGTTTACACCCAGGTTATCTAGGTTTACACCCACATTTCCTTCCACAATTTAAGTAAATACCCTTTTTTCTACAAAATATTTTGGGGTTTGGTTAAAAAAATCTAGCGTTATAGCATTCCTCCACTTTTCTTCTTTAAATCGTTGTTCTTGTTCTTTTATATTGTTGTTACCTATATAAAATGTAGGCAGACATTTACATTTTTATTACAACAAACGTACAACATACATTCGGTATGACGACAACATGTATGCAACACTGACTTGTCTGATGTGGTGAAGTTGTTTGCCGTTTTGATTGCATTTAGGACGACAGCAAATAATTCATGGAGGAAAGATATTTATTTTGTTTTCCGAAATAGCTTATGGAGCGATGAGGCGGCGTCATGTTGAAAAACAACAGCAACAAAAAAACAACAACAATGAACAAAAAATAACAACTACAAGAACAAACAATAAATAAATAAGTTAAAGAGAAATATTTTAATTTTAGTGTTTGCCATAAATTAGCAAAATTACGATTGAATGTTTTGAAGAGATGTTAAACAAAAAAACACAAGCACACACAGACGGACGAACATGCACACACACTCACACACACAGTGACAGAACATGTTAGGAAAATCCAAACAAAACACAAGTTAATTACATGTTGGCGTTGGAGGTAATGCCGATGTTGTGGCTGTCATGGAACACCCGGTTTCATTTACGGCGCCACTAATACAAAGCATCCATCTGCTTTCGTCGACATGCCACGACGCTGGCCTATTTTGTAAATTTCAGAACCATTGCGAATGCAATCGAATGGATGGTCAGTGCCAAAAAATGAAACTAAACTTAAATCTCAACTTACTACCCCATAAAATATAATTTTATGGGAAGGGTGGGGATTCGTTGGTTTGTTTGATGGCTGTTGGAGATTATTTAGCAGTTTGTTGCCATTGGAATGATGTCAGGGGAGGTGTTACCCGGAAATATGTGGACCAGGGTGTAAAAAAATAATATTTATTATGAATTTAAAAAAATGAGGTTAAGTAATTTGAGACAACATTTTTAATCTAAAATTAGGTGTATACCCATGTATTATTTGTAGAAAAGTGGGTGTAAACCTATATAACCTGTAGACAAGTGGGTGTAAACCTATATTATTGGTAGAAAAGTGGGTGTAAACCTAAATTTCCGGTAGAAACTGTAGAGAAGTGGGTGTAAACCTACTTTTGCTATGGAGAAGTGGTTGTAAACTAATATTAGCCGTAGAAAAGTGGTTGTAAACCTAGATTTCCAGTATAAATCTGTAAACGAGTGGGTGTAAACCTATATATCCCATAGAAAAGTGGGTGTAAACCTATACAACCTGTAGAAAAGTGGGTGTAAACGTATACAACCTGTGGAAAAGTGGGTGTAAACCTATTTTTCCTGTAGAGAAGTGGGTGTAAATCTATATTTCCGATAGGAAGCTGTAGATGAGTGGGTGTAAACCTATATTTCCGATAGAAAGCTGTAGGCGAGTGGGTGTAAACCTAGATTTGCTGTAGAGAAGAGGTTGTAAATTAATATTAGCCGTAGAAATGTGGGTGTAAACCTAGGTTTTCAGTAGAAATCTGTAAACGAGTGGGTATAAACCGATATTTCCCGTAGAAAAGTGGGTGTAAACCTATACAACTTGTAGAAAAGTGGGTGTAAACCTATTTTTCCTGTAGACCTATATTTCCGATAGGAAGCTGTAGGCGAGTGGGTGTAAACCTAGATTTCCTGTAGAGAAGTGGTTGTAAATTAATATTAGCCGTAGAAAAGTGGGTGTAAACCTAGATTTTCAGTAGAAATCTGTAAACGAGTGGGTATAAACCGATATTTCCCCTAGAAAAGTGGGTGTAAACCTATACGACCTGTAGACAATTGGGTGTAAACTTATATTTCCGATAGGAAGTTCTAGATAAGTGGGTGTAAACCTAAATTTCCCGTAGAGTAGTGGGTGTAAACCTACTTTTCCTGTAGATAAGTGGCTGTAAACCAATATTACACGTAGGAAACCTAGATTTAAACCTAGATTTTCAGTAGAAATCTGTAGACGAGTGGGTGTAAACCTGAATTTCCGGTAGAAAAGTGGGTATAAACCTATACGACCTGTAGACAATTGGGTGTAAACTTATATTTCCTATAGGAAGTTGTAGACAAGTGGGTGTAAACCTAAATTTCCCGTAGAGTAGTGGGTGTAAACCTACTTTTACTGTAGATAAGTGGCTGTAAACCAATATTACCCGTAGGAAAGTGGGTGTAAATCTATATTTCCAGTATAATTATGTTGACGAATGGGTGTAAACCTAGATTTCCTATAGAATAGTAAGTGTAAACCTAGATTTCCAGTTGAAACCTATGGATGAGTGGGTGCAAACCTACTTTTCCTGTAGATAAGTGGCTGCAAACCAATATTACCCGTAGGAAAGAGGGTATAAACCTATATTTCCAGTATAATTCTGTTAACGAGTGGGTGTAAACCTAGATTTCCTATAGAAAAGTTAGTGTAAACCTAGATTTCCGGTTGAAACCTATGGACGAGTGGGTGCAAACCTAGATTTCCTACAGAAAAGTGGTTGCAAATTTAGATATCCTGTAGAAAAGTACGTTTAAATACATATTTCCTACCAAATTGGAGGTGTAGAAAAATCTTCTGTTGAAAAGTGAATGTAAACCGAGATTTTCTGTGAAGAATATTACTGTAGAAAACTTGGGGTACATCTAAAATTTTGCAAAAAAAGTGGGTGAGACTAAATTTTTTGAGGATCTCTATAAGGCATGTATTTTTTTAAGAATATTTTTGAGAATCCATTATTAAAAATTATTTTTCGGATACCTTGGATTTTTTAATGAATATTTTTAGGATTAGGATAGATTTTTAAATAATATTTTTTAAAGGACTCACATAAGACGTGGATTTATAACATTTTTCAAAGACCCATAAATGCGTGGATTTTTTAAAGAAAATTATTTTAAGGACCCACATACATTTTTAAGGACCCATAAAAGGCTTGGATTTTGTAAAGGATCCATATAAGGCGTAGATTTTTAAAGGACATTTTAAGGGACCCATAAAAGGCTTGGATTTTGTAAAGGACCCATATAAGTTTTGGATTTTTTAAAATTATTTTTCAAGATCCAAGCTTATGGATTTTTTAAAGGATAAACCTTCGTTTCAATTATTTTGTATCCATTATACCAATTATATTATGTTTTATGCAAATCATTGGCTAATTGTTAGCCTCTTAACACAGCTGGCATCTGTCGACTTCCAATTAAAAGTCATGTCATGTCATTATGGGGTCCTCTACTTACCAACAGTATCTCCCGGCCTCTCCACTGTCGGCGACAGCGATGGTGGTGCTGGCAATCGTCAAAACATTTAAATGTGATAAACTGATCTTTTGTTTGCAACACGATAAAAAACCTTTTGTTTTGATATTGGCCTTCAGTAAATGAGCCCTGAACCTCCTCTTCATGGCACCTCCTTCTCCTCCTCCACAAGATTTCGTTTCGTTTTTTTTTTTCATCATTTCCACATTATTGATGAAATTTTCTGATGGACTTGAGTTGTAATTCCCAATTGGTGGGTGACTTATCTTTTGTAACGTTTTGTTGTGGTTTTTGTTGTTGTCACTGCTGCTGTTGTTGTTACTATTTTGGCAGTCTGGAGCCTGCCTAGAGTTATTTATGAACAGATTATCCCAGGATCTTTCTTTAGATCTTTATACGATCCGCTACAATCTAAAGGCAGTACCAAAAAAGAGCTGATGATGTTGATGATGCTGATCACACAACAATCGTAAGCCTGCAAAAACCACATTCGTAAAGTTAGTTGTACTGGAGCTGGTCCATAACTGCTCAGCGGGTGGCATTAAAATAATAATAAAAGACAACAACAACAAAAACAACAACAACGGCAGCAAACAATCATACATGTAACAAAAACACAACTGTGTAATTCTGACATGCCAAGTCGGTGTGTGTGTGTGTGAGAGAGTGGGAGCTGCACAAGGGAGATGTGCAGTTCAGAGGCTCCTTTCGGTTCCGTTCCATACGGAGTACCCATGTAAGTTGTATGTCTGGCTGTCTATTACTTTTTTACGATACAAATTTTAACATAGCAAATAAGTTTGTAGTTTTCGTTTTTTCGCTTCTTTTGCTCAGAAGTTGTTTTCTAGGAAAATTTCATTTCAGTGCCAAAACAACAACAACATCAACATCAGCTGCCACTTTAAGCGATTGCTATCACAGCTTTCGATCAAATTGGCTATCAGGTTGCCTTAACAATGAAATATCTAGAAATGCTCAGATAGATGGGATCCCACACTGCCGGCCTTAGCACTGCTCCCCCTTTGTTGTTGTTGGCTAAGCAAAAATTCCTCATAATGTTGGTTGTCCGAAAAAAAGGCCCGAGTCCAGAAAATGGCTTTTAATAACCGGGTGTAAAACACCACTATTAATACATGACAATTATGAATTGGCCATGTTAGCCAAGAAGGAATCCAAACAGCCAACAACAATACAACCAACCAATATGGCTGGCTGACAGGACATATAGTTTTGACGCGCACACACACTCGCACACCCCGATTGCCGTACACGTGATACCTTATTTAGCATAAGAAGGTATGTATATATGTATGATTGTTATGGTCATTTGTCTGTCCATCTCTGCTTTTGTATCTGCCTATCAGTCCATCTGTCCAGCCGGTGGGTCTTTGTTTAGCAGCCATAGTGTCAAATCTGAAGAGGAGGAGAAGGAGTAGTTGTAAGCGGCAAAGGGCAGCCAGCCCTTCGTTTGTCGTTGGTTGTGTTTTTGGGCGCCCAGCATGTCATGACCGTCACAGCCGCATAGCCAAGATGCCTCATTAATTTGTTGTTTATCGCACCTTGTTAAAAACACATGAAAGCGGTTATAAAAAATGTCAATAGCCAAACATTTAATGGCCTCAATTTAATGCCAAGGATATAATTTATCCATATCTCGTCACAGAGATCTTGTTGTGTAATTTTTTTTTTTTTTTTTTGTGGACAGATAGATATACAGAGTTGAGATGTTGCTATTGAGGAATTTGCAAACAAATTTCTAGGAAATTGAAAAATACCAAAGAAAATGGATGTCTGATAAGAATACTCCTTAAAAAATTATATAGGTCTTAGAAAAATACTCCTTAAAACCCCACGCCTTACATAGGTCCTAAAGAAATACTCCTTAAAAATCAACGCCTTACACAGGTCTTAGAAAAATACTCTTTAAAAGATCCAAGCCTTATATAGGTCCTAAAGAAATACTCCTTAAAATATCCAATCCTTATATAGGTACTCAAAAATTCACGCCTTATATAGGTACTCAAAAAATTCACGCCTTATATAGGTCCTCAAAAAATCCACGCCTAATATAGGACCTCAAAAAATCCACCCTTTATATAGGTCCTCAAATATCCACGCCTCAACAAGTCTACGCCTTATATAGGTCCTAGAAAATACGTCTTAAAACATCCACGCTTTAAATAGGCCCTCAAAAATTCCACGCCTTATATGTGTCCAAGAAAAATACTTCTCATATAGGTCCTCAAAAATTCCACGCCTTATATAGGTCCTAGAAAAATACTTCTCATATAGGTCCTCAAAAATTCCACGCCTTATATAGGTCCTAGAAAAATACTTCTCATATAGGTCCTCAAAAATAATTTTTAAAAAATACACGCCTTATATAGGTCCTCAAAAATAATTTTTAAAAAATACACGCCTTATATAGGTCCTCAAAAATATGCTTTAAAAAATCCACGCCTTATATAGGTCCTCAAAAATAATCTTTAAAAAATCCACGCCTTATATAGGTCCTCAAAAATAATCTTTAAAAAATCCACGCCTTATATAGGTCCTCAAAAATAATCTTTAAAAAATCCACGCCTTATATAGGTCCTCAAAAATATCTTTAAAAAATCCACGCCTTATATAGGTCCTCAAAAAAAATTCTTTAAAAAATCCACGCCTTATATAGGTCCTCAAAAAAATTATTTAAAAAATTCACCCCATGTATAGACCCCCTCAAAAAAATATTTAAAAAAATCCACGCCTTATATAGGTCCTCAAAAAAATATTTAAAAAATCCACGCCTTATATAGGTCCTAAAAAAAATTATTTAAAAAATCCACGCCTTATATAGGTCCTCAAAAAAATATTTAAAAAATCCACGCCTTATATAGGTCCTCAAAAAAATTATTTAAAAAATCCACGCCTTATATAGGTCCTCAAAAAAATTATTTAAAAAATCCACGCCTTATATAGGTCCTCAAAAAAATTATTTAAAAAATCCACGCCTTATATAGGTCCTCAAAAAAATTATTTAAAAAATCCACGCCTTATATAGGTCCTCAAAAAAATTATTTAAAAAATCCACGCCTTATATAGGTCCTCAAAAAAATTATTTAAAAAATCCACGCCTTATATAGGTCCTCAAAAAAAAAAAATTATTTAAAAAATCCACGCCTTATATAGGTCCTCAAAAAAATTATTTAAAAAATCCACGCCTTATATAGGTCCTCAAAAAAATTATTTAAAAAATCCACGCCTTATATAGGTCCTCAAAAAAATTATTTAAAAAATCCACGCCTTATATAGGTCCTCAAAAAAATTATTTAAAAAATCCACGCCTTATATAGGTCCTCAAAAAAAAAAAAAAATTATTTAAAAAATCAACGCCTTATATAGGTCCTCAAAAAAATTATTTAAAAAATCCACGCCTTATATAGGTCCTCAAAAAAATTATTTAAAAAATCCACGCCTTATATAGGTCCTCAAAAAAATTATTTAAAAAATCCACGCCTTATATAGGTCCTCAAAAAAATTATTTAAAAAATCCACGCCTTATATAGGTCCTCAAAAAAATTATTTAAAAAATCCACGCCTTATATAGGTCCTCAAAAATATGCTTTAAAAAATCCACGCCTTATATAGGTCCTCAAAAATGTGCTTTAACGCCTTATACAGGTCCTAGAAAATACTCCTTAAAACATCCACGCATTATATAGGTCCTCAAAAATTCCACGTCTTATATAGGCCCTAGAAAAATACTCCTCATATAGGTCCTCAAAAATTCCACGTCTTATATAGGCTCTAGAAAAATACTCCTCATATAGGTCCTCAAAAATATGCTTTAAAAAATCCACGCCTGGTAATGTTCCTTTCATAATTATTCTTTAATAAATCCACGCCTTATATAGGTCCTCAAAAAAAATTATTTAAAAAATCCACGCCTTATATAGGTCCTCAAAAAAAATTATTTAAAAAATCCACGCCTTATATAGGTCCTCAAAAAATACTCTTTAAAAAATCCACGCCTTATATAGGTCCTCGAAAAATATGCTTTAAAAAATCCACGCCTTATATAGGTCCTCGAAAAATATGCTTTAAAAAATCCACGCCTTATATAGGTCCTCAAAAATATGCTTTAAAAAATCCACGCCTTATATAGGTCCTCAAAAAATGCTTTAAAAAATCCACGCCTTATATAGGTCCTCAAAAATAGGCTTTAAAAAATTCACTCCCTATATAGGTCCTGGAAAAATATTATTTAAAAAATCCACGCCTTATATAGGTCCTCAAAAATATGCTTAAAAAAATTCACGCCTTATATATGTCCTGGAAAAATATTCTTTAAAAAATCCACGCCTTATATAGGTCCTCGAAAAATATGCTTTAAAAAATCCACGCCTTATATAGGTCCTCAAAAACTAATCTTTAAAACATCCACGCCTTATATAGGTCCTCGAAAAATATTATTTAAAAAATCCACTCCTTATATAGGTCCTCAAAAAATATTTTTATTCTTCTCACTGGTCTTTAGACTCATCTGTAATTAACTCAAGGCTAAGGCATCATACAAGTTCAATGGCCATCAAACCTGTTGATGTATGAACGTAAATTTGACATTAGAAAAGACAGCAAAACATAATTTCACATATCAAGTCGGCAGGCTATACGCCTCAGAGGCTTCTGCAATCTGCAGATATTTGACGTTTGTGATGTGTTAGCAGATACCAGAAAAAAAAAAAACGCTGTGAAAACCTAAGAATGTCGGAACCTGATTTTCGGTTAGCAGGCATTAACACGTTATTAAAAACAATTGCGGTATCCCCATGGGAGATCATCTGTACCTGAGCCCGGGGAGGCTGTTGAACGTGTTTGCATTGTCATTTATTTGATTAGTTAGATGCTGTGTATGGTTTGAAAACAGTTCCACTCTTGGGGGTGGAAACAGGTTGGAATAATCAAAATCAGGCAGGCGGTCAGCATGTCATTCGGAATCACTCACAGTTTGAATGCCTTGGTGTTTTTTATTCAATATTTTGCAATCAACTGCATACACTACGTTCGTCTGCTTCGATGTGTTTTCTGGTAGCAAATGTGTAGATGTTTTGCA
Source organism: Musca vetustissima (assembly GCF_032173495.1). Classification (NCBI taxonomy): domain Eukaryota; kingdom Metazoa; phylum Arthropoda; class Insecta; order Diptera; family Muscidae; genus Musca; species Musca vetustissima. Next base: position 13,909 of record NW_026879469.1, read on the forward strand.
TATTTTTGTTGTTGGTGTTGTTGTTTTTTTTTTGCAAAATCAATAAGCAATAAATTTAGAAAATTATTTACGGCCATAACGTAACGCTGTAATGGACTTTGTTATTAAATAATGAAAATTATATAGAAATGCCAACAACAACAGCTACAACAACAAAAAACATGGCCATAAAAACAATAACAGCAATAGCGGCGTCAGCAAAACGACAACGCCACTTAACAATCATGCTAGACTACCTCCCACCTTCCTCCCTCCCTCACCATCTTAACCTGCCACAGTTACACAGTCAGACGTCATCATCAGCACCTCCATCACCGTACAGAAAATCTGGCACCTCACACTGCAATGCAAATCAAAACTATTTGCCAAAAGCATGTCAACAGATGCTGGAGCTGTATTTAAATGAAATTTTCGGATGGATGAATGTATCGCAGATATGTCAGGACATTATCTCCAACTATGTGCAGAGTGTAAACAGAGCAATAAATGTTAATTCACAAACATAATTGCCAGCAAGAAATAAATTATTTCATCTCATAAAATGTATTGCGAAGATAAGTTTTGAAAAAAGTGGTTCCATTTTGTCGCTGACAAATGGGATCAAATTCTAAGTTGTTGTAGCATATTTTCCTATGCAACAAGAAGGAGAATTTATTTATTGTCATTAAGACGAGAAAAATATGAAATAGAAATATTTCAGATTTTATTATGCAGAATCATATTCATTATTCATGAGCAAAAATATATTCCAAAAAAAGAATTATCGAAGTAGACATCCCGACTGTCTATATAAACTCCATACTCATTCAATTCATATATAATCCTTGGTGCTTTAAATTGTCCCCATTGACCATTCAATTCGTATGTACAAAGTTCTTGCCTTGCTATACCGAGACCGACAAGATTCTTTTGACGAAGGACCTGAAACGAATGGTATTGATATAAAATTCAGATGAAGGAACAAAGACATACACCATGAAGGCCCGGGGATTCCTATATATGTATAAGCTGCAAGACCAGACTATTCAGATGAACTTATGGTCCGGGGATCTATACGCAGATGAACAGAACGATAAGGCAGTCGAAATATAGAAGAGCCTATAAACATGTTCAAGGACCAATGAATCGGAATCTCTATAGAACTTCTCATATGCAGTTTTATGCTCTTTGAAGTCCCATATATAATTTTGCAGACCTCTAAAAATCGTTTCATCACTTTTTGGACTAGTAAAAAAAACTTGTATAACCTGTTTGGAAAGTTCTCAAAACCTGCTCGGACTTCTATCGGGCTACTGACAATTTTGATGTTCTGTATGTTGAATTTCGCAAACTGTCGGACTTATACTAATGTTGTTTAATTTTGTTCGATTCCCTATAGGTTACTCCTAACCCTTTTTAAACATTTATTAGGCTCTGATAATTTGTTTTGACTTCTTAGAAGTTCTCATAACCTGTTGGGACCTCTATAGCTTCTCGCAACTTGTTCGAACATCCACAGGACTCCATATCATATGTTTGAACCTTTATAGAAACTTTATAGAACTCTCATAACCTGGCCTAACGTCACAACCGATGTGAGGTTTGTGTGCTCTAAAATGTGTTTTAATCACATGAGCCTTTATAGGTTCCTCATAATCTCAAATCATTTATAACCTGGCCTCACGTCACAATCGACGCGTTGATCTTCAAACCTATATACAGCTTTTAAGAACAATATGTCAAACACTCTATAGAACCCCTTACAACTTCTTGGATTCATTTTTTTCGGATTCTAACAAATCCTGTTCTGCAGCTAGTATGAGACCACTATAGAGCTCTCATAACTTGCTCTAACTTCTAAAAAGCTTCTCAAAACAAATCCTGTTCTGCAGCTAGTATGAGACCACTATAGAGCTCTCATAATTTGCTCTAACTTCTAAAAAGCTTCTCAAAACACGGTTGGACCATTCTGGAATTCCTCACAGTCTGTTCGAACTCCTTACAAAAATATGTCGAAAATTATATAGAACTACTCACAACATATTCGATACATAAGGCTCATAGCAACTCGTTCGACCCACCTTTTTATTTATTTTTTTCAGATCGTTAGAAACCTCTTCAAATATTCTCACAATCGGTTTTCACCAGTTTTTAGTGACTATAGTCCTTCTTACAGCTCAGACCCTTTATAGATCTCCACGTATTGCTTTCGCAACTCTTCAGAGGTCCACATAAGATATTTGAAACAGTTTGAATTCCTAGAGACCTCCTTACAGATCCTTTAAAGATCATCATAATATGGTCGGACGTTTGCCGAATTCCCCGTAATTCGTTTCAACTTAATATAGAGCTCAAGACACCGTGATAAACCCACTATCTTATCTGTTTCGGTATTCTGCGGAGAGGAGGTTTTGAACTCCTTTTTCGAACCAATTTGTTAATCCATTAGAGATCTTCTCATATTTCTGCCCAGAGATCGCACAATGTGATCCGTACAGCTTGATCGAACCTCAGTAGACCTCATCTTAACTTAGACGAACCTTCATAAATTTTGTAATTTACTTCTACATATATTCCCACAAAGTTTTCGATCCTCAATTGTCCTGTACTGGTTATTCTATGCGAATTCTATGCGAACCTTTATAGAAATTATCATAACTTGCTCGAACATGTATAGATATTATCTGTAGAGCTTATTACAACCTGTTGGAATGTGTTTAAAGATACCTATATCATGTTCAAAACTCTGCGGAACTGAGACCCCAAAAATCAGTTCGTACTTCTATAGGTCACTTATAATTTGATCGATCATCTATTTTTACTTGAATCATTTTTGAACATTTTATAACCTATCCAGCCTTTATAGAGATCACCATTACCTGTTGGTCACAAAATATGTAGACCTCCACATTTCCTAAGTATTTTCAGAACAATACGGACATTTTAATTTATAACCCGATTAGTTAGATTTTTTTTTTTGCCTAGTTCTTCTCATAGTTGGTTAGGAGGTCTTCTTGTATACTTTTTGAAGCAATTGCGGCGAACCTTTGTAGACTTCTTCATAACCTTTTAAAAGCTTTATAAAGCTTCGCAACACATGACAGAAGAATTTGAAAAATGTATTTTAATCTGTTCGGTTTTTCCTATGACTGTTCACGTAAGCTGTCCTGACCTGTAACCTTCCAATACGTGTAGACATCCATAATGTTAAGAGGTTTTTAAAGAGCCGTGTATTATATTCGGACCTATACAGAGCTGATAAGAATATATTGGAATTCCTATATATTCCTACGAAACTGAATTGACCTGTATATCTCCCAGCAAGTGTAGACCTCCATAAAGCTCTGTATACTGTTTTAGGTTTAGGCCAATCTAACGGCACCGCATATTCGATTTGATACTTCATAGAGCTTCTCTTAACTTTATTGAGCTGTTCAGAAGTTTTAAAATGCCTCCTTCGGGCCTCTATAGAGATGATACGAACCCATACTATTCTAACCTTCATAGAGCTTCCCAAAACTTTGCTAGAACTAGATGTTTTAAAGACCTCTTTCGGGCTTCTACTGAGCTGATAATGTACTATTCTGATAATATCCTAACCTATTCGAACCTTCATATAGCTTCTCATAACTTTGCTCGAACTTTGAAAAGCTGTTCAGAGGTTTTTAAAGACCTTTTATGCACCTCTACAGGGCTGATAACAACCTGTTGGAACCCCAGTATAGTCTTAAGAATCTAATCGAGCTTTTTCCCATTCACTATCCGAACACAAGTCTAGAGCTCTTTATAACAACTTTTTCCTTACAATTACAGTCACCAGACTATATGGACAAAGGTACCCCCACCCCTCGCCATAGGCTTGACTGACACCTAACTGCTGACAATGATTCCGATGATGGCCAAATTGAGATGTATTCATGCCGAACAATGCCATTGGATTTCGAGCTCATGATTGTGCATTTCTTAGCATCGTTTTGGCGGAGCGGCCTACCATAAAGTCCAGGCATGGAAATTGTGATATGTGGAATTACAAAAACAACAACAACAATGAAACTGATTACCACGCATTTCAAATGGAAGCTGTCAGAGATGAGGCTAATAGGAGGTGTTTGGTTTGGTGTTCGGTGGTATTTTCACTCTTTCATCGTGCCCTTTGTTGTTGCTATATTTGTGGCAAATTTAATTTCGTTTGAGCTGCAGAAGTGTGACTCTGCATACAATCAGGCTGAAGATGTTCAGAGCTGTTCGGAGCTTTACAAGTTCATTGGGTTCCATTCAAACTGTGGACTTTGTTTGGATGTTTTGTGCAAAAAGAAAAAGAAGTTTTCTTAGACTGCCACCCTACACCCCCTTCTCATTGGTATTTGGAGATTTTTTTGTGCGGCAATGCAGAGGTTTGGATAGATGCTAAGATAGATGACTAGATGGAGTGGGAGACCATGGTCATAACACAAACAACAACAAGCTCAACTCTTTTGTTGTTGTCAAACAATAAACTTCTCATATGTGTGTTGACTTGCTTTGGTAATGCTGATGGCAGCAGCATCATCGGATGATGTGGTATGCCTAGGCCAATGTTGTTGCTGCTGCTGCTGTGGTATATTTTACAAATTGAGTGGTAGATGTTGTTGTTGTTGTTGCTGTCGTTGTTGTTGTTGTTATAGCAATTTAGTTTGTTTTGGCGGCTATTTAAGTGGAACGCAAATATGGAAATTTCTATTTCAACTTTTATGACATCTCAAGAATGCAGGCGAAATGAAATGCGCACACACCGTCCGTCCGACCGACCGACCCTAGGCTTTGGCTAGCTACCTTCATGCCTAGCTAGCGACCACTATCGTCAATCGCATCCTCATCTGTGTGTACATCATGGCCAGACACCTTCATCTTTGTGGCATCTTCATTATCATCTGCAGCAACAAAAACAACAACTGCGATAAACCTGCAAATTTTTAAAACACACAAAGCTCCGACAAGAGCTATGGGTTTTTGATGGTTCCAGCGATTTGTCTTGGCCTAGCTTGTCATTGGCAGTTGAATTTTTGTTTTGCTTTGTTTGTGGATTTCTTTGGAAAATAAAGTTTTTTGTTTTGTTTTTTTCTTTTTGTGTTCAAAGAAGATAAAGACATCCTTTTTAAAAACAACTTCGATACCGCATGGACTTCATTTAAGTCATATAAATGATTCTAATATTGGATTGGGTGACATTTTGCTTTGACAGGATTTTTTTCATGTTTTCAAAATTAGATTTAGTTATTTTGAAATACTGCCAAAAGTATTGAGGCCTGTGTGTCACTTAGGTAAATGTCAAAGGTGAACACTATGCGGAAGACAGGCATGCCCTTTTTGTACAAAAACTTGGTCGAATAAAGACAGATTATGAAATGCTGGAAAATCGAGGGCGTTCGGACCACAAAACATGTATTAATCGATTCTCATGAAATTTTAAGACATACAATTTTTAATAGTACCCTATATCCTGACATCACTACGAAGTTCAGACCTCTACTGAGCTTCTCGTAGTCTGTTCTGACCTCTAGGAGCCTACCATTAATCTATTAACACCTCTACAATGCTTATCAGGTACTTCGCCAGGTCGTTTGTTATGTTGTCGAATCTTTGTAGAACTTCTCTCAGTTTTTTTTTTTTTTGAAACTCTTTTGTGCTTCTCGTAATCTCTATGAAGCTGATCGTAATCTCTTCTCGTAATCTCTATGAAATTCTGCCAAAAGCATTGAGGCCTGTGTGTCACTTAGGTAAATGTCAAAGGTGAACACTATGCGGAAGACAGGCATGTCCTTTTTGTGCAAAAGTTCATTCGAATAAAGAAATATGATGAAATTCTGGAAATTCGGACCACTAGGAGCCTTCTCATAAACTATTAAGACATACAGATTCTAATAGTGCCTAAAATAGGTTATTTATATACTGAAATCTCTACAAAACTTAGATCTCCATTGAGATCAACCTACTGGTACCTCTACACTGCTTCTCATGGGCATAGGTATGTTCAGTAAATCTTTTGGCACCCTTATTAAATTTCTGATAGGCCGTTGTAACCTGTAACGACCTCTAAGAATCTCACCATAACCCCTTGATACCTCTTAAGTCCCCATCAGAACCTGCCCATAAACGTTTTATTACCCCTACTTATATTAGGTTTACAGATCTCAATAGGGGCCATGTTTTTATTATAGAGATATAGGTTCTAATAACCCAACCTCTACTCCATACCAAAATGTGTGCTCCTTCTAATCGGTAGTGACATCTATGAAGTATACCATAATCGGTTGAGACCTCTAAAAACCTCTTAACAACCTGTTCAAATCTCAACAATGTTCCTCTAATAGTGGGTTCAGGAATCTCAATAAAGGATTGGCGTCTGATGTCATCCAAGGAGAGTCGATAATTGTTTCATACTCTCTAGAGATTCTCATAACTTCTTTGGACTTCCATCGAAAAAAAAAAACATCATTATCAGTTCAAACCTCTAAAGGGTTTCAGAAAAACTCCCCTAACGCACAACCTATTTGGACCCATATAATGCTCTTTACAATCTCTTCAGGCCTTTATAACATTCCTCGGACCTCTATAGGGCCGCTTCATAATCTATTTAGACCTCTATAGTGTTCTAAATTACCTGTCGCCACCTCTGTATATATCATCGAGAAAGGTCAGAATAAGTAATGATAAGATCTATAAAGAACCTCTTCTAAAATCTGTATGTACCTCTATACAGCTCCTTTTATTCAGTTCTAACATATGTCATGCAAATTCTAACTTCTTCAGATTTCAATAGGTCTCCTCATAAGCTTTTGGGACCTCTATAGTTATCCTCATAACTTATTCGATACTTTTCTGAAAAAATTTTTATACCTCATTGAAAGCTCCTCATATTCAGTTTATTCAAGTTCTAACTTCTAAAGACCTCTGTAGATTCTCTTATACGATTTTGAGCCTCCACATATCACCTCATAACTATATAGGTTATTTTCTGAGATCATCATAAACTGTTTGGATCTCATCATAACCAATTCGAAGCATTGCAGTTTCCTATAACCTGTACGTACCTCTATAAAGCTCCTCATATTCTGTTAAAAATTATATAAAGCAAATTCTAACGAATTCGAACATCTATATGACTCCTCACAACCTTTCGAGATCTATATATATATCTACTCATAACATTTTCGATTTGGACCTTTAAAGAACATATGATAATTCAATGGGGCCTCTGGAAACCTCCTAATGACCTTGGATTTTTTAAAACTTAAGGCAACTAAAAAGGCATAGAGTTCTCCTCTATAGAGTTCCTGGCATTCCGTTCAGACCTATGTAAGCAAATTCTTACTTCTTATAAATTTGTTCTGTATCCTCATAACCTTTTCGGAGCTATAAATACCTCCTCCTAAACTTTCGGATTATTTATTGATCTCCACATAAAGTGCTTGGACCGTTATTGAACCTAAGATAATTTTAATAATAATTTATAAACCTCCTCCTAAACATTCGGATTCTTTATAGATCTCCACATAAAGTGGTTGGACCTCTATTGAACCTCACAATGAGGACAAGCTTCCTCATAACCTTTTGGGAGCTCTATAGACCTCCTCCTAAACTTTCGGATTTTTTATTAATCTTCACATAAAATGCTTGGACCTCTATTGAACCTAAGACAATTTATTGTACTTCTTATGGCATGCTAGGATTCCTACAGACCTCCTCACAATGAGGACAAACTTCTGGAGACCTTCTTGAAAACTATTCCATGGATATTTAAAACATTGACTAGATAAATGGAATGGTGTTCTATAACCTGTACATACCTTTATAGAACTCTTCATATTCAGTTAAAATCTATTTAGGCAAATTCTAGTCTTTTTGGACTTCTAAAGATCTCATCATAGCGTTTTCGGCACTATTAATCACTTGGGCCACTTGGGAGAACTTCTGATCATTTTTATCAGATTTTTCTTCAACTAATCATCAAAGGCCGCCCCTCTGTAGGCCGTCTTATGACCTGTGGCTTGGATTTAAAAGAAAATTGGACTAATTTAAATGCATGGCATTCTAAAACCTCTACGGACTTCTATGGACCTCTTTATATTCACTTCAATCCTGCATTAAACCAATTCTAACATCTTCGGATCTCTTTAGATATCCTCATAATGTAGGTTATCTACATATCTACATATCTCATCATTGCTTTTATTCAACTACTCATCACAACTTCAGACTTTTGCCGATCTCCTGACACTAAAATCGAACGTCTGTAGGCTAGTTTAAATGCATGACGTTCTTTAACCTGTATGGACACCTATATACCTCTTCACTTCTATAAATCGCATAATAGTTTTTTTCATTTAGTATTTGGACTCTATTAAACTTGTGATAATTTATTTGGATTTCTCTTCAACCACTCATCACAACTTCGGACTCCTGCCGACTTCCAGACTATAACGACGGACATCTGTAGGCCTTATTATGACCTTTGGCTTAAGAAAATATGACTAGTTTAAATGCATGGCGTTCATTATGATGTACGGAATTCTGTAGACCTCCTCATATTGACTTCCAAACTACATTCAGCAATTTATAAAATCTTCGGACTCCTTTATGTATGCTCATAACCTTCTAGGACCTCTGTATATTTCATCATACCATTATGGGTTCCTTAATGAGCTTCTCATTATGTGTTTGGACCTCTATAAAACTTGTGATATTTTTTCTTGGATTTCTCTTCAACTACTCATCACAATTTCGGACTCCTGCCGACCTCCTAACAATAAGGTCGAACGTCTTTAGGCCATTCTATAACCTGTGGCTTGTATTTGAAAAAATAGGACTAGTTTAAATGCATGGCATTTTCTAAGCTGTACGGACTCTATAGACCTCCTCATATTGACTTCAAACCTACGTTAAGCAAATTCTAACTTCTTCGGACCTCTTTAGCTGTCCTTATAACCTTCTGGGACTTCTATAGGTCTCAGCATAGCTTTTTTCGGGTCTCTAATGAGCTCCTCCTTGAATGTTTGGACCTCTTTAGAGGATTTCTCTTTATTTGGGTTTCTCTTCATCTACTCATCACAACTTCAGGCTCCTGCCGACATCCTGACAATAACGTCGAACGTCTGTGGGCCTTTTTATGACCCGTGGCTTAGATTTGGAAGAAAATACGACTAGTTTAAAGGTATGACCTTCATTAAGCTTCAAACCTACGATAAGCAAATTGTAACAACTTCGGATCTCCTATTAAGTGTCCTCATAACATTCTAGAACCTCTATCCTCATCATAGGCGTTTTTCGGCTCCTTAATGAGCTCATCATTAAGTTTTTGGACATCTATAGAAAATTTGATTTTTTTTCTCTTCAACTACTCGCCACAATTTCTCTTCAACTACCATACCCTGACAATAAGGTCGTACGTCTGTAGGCCTTATTATGACCTGTGGCTTCGATTTAAAGAAAATCGAACAAGTAGCCTGTACGGACTTATATAGACCTGCTCATATGTAATTCAGACCTATATGAAGTAAATTCTAACTTCTTTGGGCCTCTTTAGCTAACCTTATAAGCTTCTAGGACTTCTATAGATCTCATCATAGCTTTTCGGCTACTTAATGAGCTACTCATTAAGTGTTTGGACCTCTATACAACTTGTAATAAAATATTTGGACTTATCTTTAGTTCCTCATGAGAGGTTCGAACTCCTACGAACCTCCCTACAATAAGATCGACATTCTGCAGGCCTTCTTATTACCTGCGGCTTGGATATAAAATAAAATAGGACTAATTTAACTTTTTCGGTTTTTTAGACCTCCTCATATTTACTTCAAACCTACATTATTAAAATTCTAACTTATTCGGACCTCTATAGATCTCCTTGTATCCTTTGGAGACATCTAAAGATGTCTTCATTACATTATCGGCTATTTACTGAACGTGTTTGAACCTCCAGAGAAATTAACATAATTAATTTGGACTTCTCTTGAGCTTCTCGTAACCTGATCGGACTCTTGCAATGAGGTCGAAGCTGTGTAGATCTCCTTATAAACCGAAGCGTAGATTTTTTAAAAAATAATCATATTTTAAAGAATTATATCTTCTCCGGTCCACTATGGATTTTTCATAACTTTTTGGCACCACAAAAGATCTCCTCAGAATTTGCTCCGCACTTCACTGAGCTCCTTATAACCTGTTTGGACCACCATAGAACTTATGAATAATTTCCTTGAATCTTCTCCGGTCCACTATGGATCTCTTCATAATTTTTTGGCACCACAAAAGATCTCCTCAGAATTTGTTCCGCTCTTCACTGAGCTCCTTATAATATGTTTGGACCACCAAAGAACTTATGAATAATTTATTTGGACGCGTCTAAAGCTTCCGAAAACATATGCCGACTCTTATAGACCTACTCTAGTTTAAATGCGTTAATCGGCATATAACTTAATCCTGACCAAGTGGACAGTTAATTTATATTCCCCCCAAAAAGTCGTATTCGATTTTTATCTTTTAAAACCCTCCAAATATGAATCCTGGTCGATTCTGTTATTCATTTTACGTACATCTCTGTTGATTTCAAATTTTTATGGTCTTCTATGGATCTCCTCATAACATTTTGGCATCTCAAAAGATCTCCTCAGAACTTTTTCGGTTCTTTACTGAGCTCCATATAACCTATTTAGACCACCAATGAACTTATGAATGATGTATTTGGACTTCTCTATGGTCCTCCACAGGACTTATGATAATCTAATTAAGCTTCAGATGTCATATTCGGACTCTTACAGACCTCCTGACAATTAGGTCGATCCGAACTTCTTATAAGCTGAAGTGTGATTATTTTTAAATTTGACTAGTTTAAATGTGTAAATCGTCTTAGAACCTTATCCGGACCAAGCAGAAAGTTAATTTATATTCCCCGACAAAAATTCCAATTCGATTCTTATCTCTCAAAACTCTCCAAATATGAATCCTTGCTTCGAATTATAATCCACAAAAAAATCTCTTTCAGATAAAAACCAATTTGCTGATTGGATTGTCGGCTAAATGGAATGACTAGTTGGCTGGCTGGCTGGTTGGCTATACGATTATTTCCGTTGGTTCATTATCTAATTGGTCATCTAAATAATGATGATGATTACCAAAATGGGTTATTAGAGTCATTCCGACAATGGCGCGGCAATGCTAAAGAAAAAATCAGAAATCAGAAATTCGTACACAATTCTTGGTGTAGTTGTTGTTGTTGCAGTTGCAGTTAAGATAAGAAATCTGCTGCTAATTCTGCTAACAAAGTTGGTAATACCATAATTTGTAATGGTCGGGAGGGGAGGGGATGGGAGGAGAGAATTTATATTTTTTCGAATTCCTTGTATTTTACACGCCTTGGCTTTCTTTTTTGCAGTTTTTTTTATTTAAAATACCAACAACAACAACAACAAAAATAATAATAACACCCCAACTAACTAAATAATAATAACATTAGTATTTGTGTCGGATCTGATAGGAATCTAATTGCAGATCCAATTCAATTCAAGGCATTTTTAGTTAAATGGCATGAATGGTGGAAAAAACATCTCATTAGTGTTGTTGTAGAGTAGGGGTAGGTAGGGGTATTGGCAACACTAAAGTAAAGGGGGTGGGCATCATACCAGACTTACCTACCTACCTACCAGAAGTTAGAGCCATGGTTGCCTATCGGCCTCGTATGGCTGCCTACCCCTCGACCTGCATGTTGCAAACAAACCACCATTGAATGGCTTGCTTGCTTGGTTTTACAACATGCCTGCCTGCTCGATGATCGCTTATTTGTTGCAGATGTTGCGATAGCTATTTGTTGTTGTTGTTCCTGCTGCCGATGTTACTATCGATCGTTAAGAATTAAACGCCACAAGATTTATCTTGTAGATTGATAAGTAGATCGATAAATTGCCAAGGCAGTCAGAGTCGGTGCAGAACGGCATGTTCAGCAGGTACCCAACCAACCATGCAGCCAGTAAGCCTAGGTTAGGCTACGCTTAGTGGTGCTAAACAATAATTTTTAATAGAGCACTGATGAAGGCGCAGGCGCACAACCGACCAACCAACCAACAACTTGTGCCAACTGCATCAATTACACGATGTTGTTGTTGTTGTCGTTTTTTTTGCGCTCTGGCCACTGTTCAATATTTTTCCTTAATATTTTCTCCCAACCGGCCACCCTCCTTTTTTTGTGCAGTTGTAAATCTTGAGACCAACTTCTTGCCTAGTTCCATTAGAACACTGCAGCTTATTGCTTTTGTTGTTATTCAGCGGGTTTTTATTGTTGAACTTGGTTTCCACATCCAACCTCCTCCTTGTCCCGCTCTCTTTATTTATTCCATTTTAACTGATTGGCTTAAAAGTCCGACTGACACGTATGCGTGGATTGTCTGAAGTGTGTCTATTGTGGTTAGGAATTTTTGTTGTTATTATGAAATGTGGATTTATGTATCTACACCTTTTTCGGTACTAATAGAGTTCCAGTTAAGAGGTCAGATGTGGTTAGGGTGGTGAAAAAAGTTTAGGAATGCAACTGAGCTCCTTATATTTTCTTTAAATAATTTTCAAGGGTCTATATAAGGACTGGGAAGATCATAAGCGTGGAGTTCTAAGGAATATTTTTTCAAGGACCGGAGGATTATAATCGTAGTTTTTTTATTGGAAACATTTCTTCAAAGACCAAGAATTTTTAAAATTTACTAAGAAATGAGGTTATCTGGAGCTCCTCACAACTTGTTCGGACATCCATCAAACTCATGACGGATGATTGTCATCTCTAAAAAGCGCTCTATAACCTGTTCAAACCTCTAAAGGTGTTCGGAAACCCTACACGAACCCCCACACATTTACAACCAGTATATTTGGACCTCTATATAGCCCTTTGGAGTTCATCATAGCCTATTACGGCTTCTATAGAACCAAGCCTTAGAAACGTACTCGAAAGACCTGTTCGAACTTTGACGGAACTCATGACGGATGATTGCCATCTCTAAAAAGCGCTCTATAACCTGTTCAAACCTTTAAAGGTGTTCTGAAACCCTACACGAACTCCCACACATTTACAACCAGTAAATGTGGACCTCTATATAGCCCTTTGGAGCTCATCATAACCTATTACGGCTTCTATATAACATATATAACTTATTTGATCCTTCCAAGCCTTTGAAACATACTCGAAAGACCTGTTCGAACTTTTAAAGGTATTCTGAAAAGCGACACGAATTTAAAT
>NW_026879470.1:0-27307 GCF_032173495.1 Musca vetustissima
CCTTAAATTTATGAGCATGAGCAAAATGAATGAAATGGAATTTAAATTAAACTCAATGACAGTATACCTAAGGTAATTAAATGCAAATAAGTTGGTTTATGTTAATTTGATACCAAAAAATTTTACCACCATGACGTTCTGTGGGTGATTCGTGTTGAAATGCTTGCAGTAGGAGAAAGTGTCAACCAAGTCAGCAATCAAAACAAAAGGTTCGTCTGATAATAAATTGCCCACTGACCGGAGTAGATTATTTTGACTAACTGCTCTGTGTGGACATAATATTTATTTGATTAATAAATGTGAGAAATATATTATTAATGTGGGGTTTTACACATGAAATGTAGGTATTACTAGAAGGTAATGATAATAAAACACGTAGGCAATACACAAAGTATATGAGAGCAGCTCACTGCAGTATACCAACACAGCAGAAGTTAAAATAGTTCACTAACTGTCACCAAAGGCCACAGTGTAATACAAAACAGGTGGACATAGTAGTAAATGAACATACACACCTGTGATTGCATATCATAGACATAACCGAGATCGTCATTGTCGATAATAGTACTGGTAATTGTTAGATGTGGCCGAGTGATAGATTTGCCAAATTGATGGACATGGAAGCAGTAAAGGTGATTACAGCGATTACCTAATGTGATCATTTGGGATTTTTGGTGAAAATCAGCAAATATGTGAAATATTTTATTAATGTAGATACACATGCGTAGAAAATTAGGAGGTAAATGTGTAATAGAAAATTACAAAATGTATAAGCAAGGCACTTACGAGATTTCAACAAGTAAATCTCATCAAAGTAGTTTCACCATGACATGAAGATTGATCATGTGATTGATACCAAAGACATACACCATAAATGTAACCATATAGTAGAAAAAGTGGTTTGGAGGTGTAGATGTTGCTAAGCTGTGTATTTAATAATGCCAATTATTTACTATGATTGTTTTAGATAGATTATCATTTAAAGATGGGATTTAAAGATATATTATTTTAATGTATATATAATTTTGAGTAGCTCCCTAATAGATCAGATCCCTATAGACTAATTAAAAAAACAAAAAACTTCACTCATAGTCAATAATGAGTTACAGAGCTATCTTTGGGTGGGTACAAATGCACTAACCGTTATCTTGCATCTACGTAGGTAATAAATTCAAAAAAATTGTAAAATTTATATATATGGAAAATATTTATAATTTTTTTCCTCGATTATGAGTGAAAAGCCCCAAGAATGGATATTCTTCAAAAATTTGATTCAAATATCTCCATTATTAAAAAATTTACAGTATTTTTTATTTTTTTTTAAAAGGTACAAATGTACCCGGTCATTTACCGTAGTGCTAATGCTAAGTCCGAGCAAATACCGAAACCTTATGAGATCATGCCATTTTTTTTACAAAAACTCCTTGTATATACCCTACTTATATATTTATACCCTTCACCACACCGTGGTACAGGGGATTATCATGTTTTGTGCATATGTTCGTAACAGGCAAAAGGAAACTGAATATAGACACATGGTTCCTTTTGAGAAATTGAGGAGATTCACTTTCTGAGTTGTTTTACGCATGTGCTCCGTTCGCTCTCGTCATCCATTTATTTTTGTGAACAATACAGGTTGCATCATGGTCCTATTTTGGATGAAATTTGGCACAGGTCCACCAAAATCCTCATATATCATTCGATTGCACGAAATTCGGCACAGCGTAATGAATTACGTCTAGAATGATGTCTGTTAAGTTTACTGAAAATCGGTTCAGATTTAGATGTAGCCCCCATATAATTTTGCCCGATTTAAATGCTAATTGTGACCAAAGTCCCTATATATCTTTCGATTTGCACGCAATTCCGGAATGGAATTAGGTCTAGACCATGTTCGTTAAGTTTACGGTTCAGATTTATAATCCTGATGTCTGATTTAAGTTTCCTGATAAATCGGTTCAGATTTATAGTGATACCTAGGTATAATATATTTTCTTCCGATTTAATGTAAATGGTCCACCAAAATCCCTATATAATCAATTATTCGATTTGCTACATAAATTCGGCACAGCGTAATGAATTAGGAATTTTTTTCTATTTGATACAATATACTTTTTTCTCGATAACCGATTTAAGCCGATTAATCGGCGTCAGTCCGACCGGCTGAAGGGTCTCAAACTTTTTTACGCGTTTTCCTCCGGGTTTTGCGCACTTCGGCTTACAGAATAATCAATTATGCCGTAGAGGTTCCAGAAGCATAAGCTTTTCTGAATATCGGTTTCAGTTCTTGAGCGCATCCAATTAGGCTAAAACTACCAGTTTCCTTAAATTCGTTATTTAAATAGCCCTCCATTAGACGTAAACGGTACACCAAAGTCCAATTTCTTCATGTTCTTTGCGCGGTCTTGTTAGGTTTTATTCTGCTCCCCCATTCTCGTGGTAAAGAATTTTTTTTATTATTAATTTACTTTATTTTGTATTTACACACAAATCGAAAATCAAATCGAAATAAATACAAACGAGGATAACTCCTGCAAAATGGGGATTACAATTTTATTTGTATATATCATTGTAAATCAAATATAGCATCATTCAACAAATATCGGCTGAAGCAGGTTTTCTAACTAGTTTGTGAAATTTATTTTGCATTAGAAGTAAAATAAATTTCACAACTCACCGATTTTGTTATACAAATACAGAAAACTTTCTGCTTACCTGCAAAGAGAAGTTAAGGAAATTATTATAATTAATTCGATATTTGTTAAATAAATTAAAAATATATTTGATTTACAATGATATATACAAATAAATTCTAATCCATTTCAGTTATCCTCGTTTGTATTTATTTCATTCGAGCAAAAAAAAAAAACGTGTTACATGTTTTCTCAAGAATTGTGTGTAAATACAAAATAAAGTAATATTATCCATAATAAAACCAGTAAGTACCAGTAAAAACAGTAAAGTCGGACGGGGCCGACTATATGATACCCTTCACCCCTTTGGGTATACTCAACAGATGAAACCTAACAGACTTCGCATTTTAAAGGACCAGTAAAATGAAATTGGATCCATAAACATGTCATTCTGCAACCGATACTAAATTGTTCATTTGGTCGGATATAGAAGCTATATCTAAATCTGAACCGATTTAAGGAAACTTAACAAACATCATTTTAGACCTAATTCAATACGCTGTGCCAAATTTCGTGCAAATCGAAAAATATTAAGATTTGGAAAATCTTCATACGATAGCTATACACTCACAGAGAAACGTGTAAAAATTTGAAATCGATTGGGTTATTAGCTTTTGAGTTATCGTGCCCGCCATTCGCAAAACCAGTGTTTAGAGAAAACGCGTTAAAACTTTGAGAGACCCTTCAGCCGTCACTTGATGCTGACACAATAAATCGGCTATATCTTATCGAGTTATCGAGATTTTCAATAAATTAGTGTAGATTCGAATTAAATCAAAAAAATTCTTTACCACGAGAATGGGGGGGTCCCCTTAAGGGACTTTGGTGTACCGTTTACATTAAATCGGACAAAAATATATATGGGAGCTATATCTAAAACTGAACCGATATTCAGGAAACTTAACACACATACTTCTAGGCATAATTGATTATTCTGTGCCGAAAAATCGAAAGATATATAGGGACTTTGGTGGACCATTTACATTAAATCGGAAGAAAATATATTCTATACCTAATTCATTACGCTGTGCCGAATTTCGTGCAAATCGAAAGATATATAGGGATTTTGGTGGACCATTTACATTAAATCCGTCGAAAATATATATAGGAGGTATATATAAATCTGAACCGATTTTCAGGAAACTTAACAGACATCATTCTAGACCTAATTCATTCCGCTGTGCCAAATTGCGTGCAAATCGAAAGATATATAGGGACTTTGGTCACAATTTACATTAAATCGGGCAAAAATATATATGGGGGCTACATCTAAATCTGAACCGATTTTCAGTAAACTTAACAGACATCATTCTAGACGTAATTCATTACGCTGTGCCGAATTTCGTGCAAATCGAATGATATATGAGGATTTTGGTGGACCTGTGCCAAATTTCATCCAAAATAGGACCATAAATGCGACCTGTACTTTGTTCACAAAAATAAATGGATGACAGACGAACGGACGGACATGCGTAAAACGACTCAGAAAGTGAATCTATACAAATTCTCAAAAGGAACCATGTGTCTATCTCGTTTCCTTTTGCCTGTTACAAACATATGCACAAAGACATAATACCCTGTACCACAGTGTGGTGAAGGGTATAAATATATAAGTAGGGTATATACGGGAGTTCTAAAAAAATGGCATGATCTCATAAGGTTTCGGTATTTGCTAAGCTCACATTAGCACTACGGTAAATAACCGGGTACATTTGTACCTTTTAAAAAAAATAAAAAATACTGTAAATTTTTTAATAATGGAGATATTTGGATCAAATTTTGAAGAATCATTCTTGAGGTATTTTCACTCATAATCGAGGAAAAAAATTATAAATATTTTCCATATATATAATTTTTACAATTTTTTGAATTTATTACCTACGTAGATCAATAACGGTTGTACATTTGTACCCACCCAAAGATAGCTCTGTAACTCATTAAAAATTTTACTATCGTGAAGTTTTTTGTTTTTAATTAGTCTATAGGGATCTGATCTAGATGTAGGAACTCAAAATTATATATACATTAAAATAATATATTTTTAAATCCATGCTTAAATGATAATCTATCTAAAACAATCATAGTAAATAATTAGCATTGTTAAATACACCACTTAGCGACATCTACACCTCAACCCTTTTTTTCTACTATATGGTTACATTTATGGTGTATGTCTTTGGTATCAATCACATGATCAATCTTCATGTCATCTTGCATGGTGAAACTACTTTGATGAGATTCTTTGTTGAAATCTCGTAAGTGCCCTACTTATATACGTTTGTAATTTTCTATTCACATTTCCTCCTAATAATTTTCTACGCATGTGTATCTACATTAATAAAATATTTCACATATTTGCTAATACACCAAAAATCCCAATGATCACATTAGGTAATCGCTGTAATCACCTTTACTCTATCTCCATAAATTTGGCAAATCTATCACTCAGCCACATCTAACAATTACCAGTACTATTATCGACACAATGACGATCTCGGTTATGTCTATGATATCAATCACAGGGTGTATGTTCATTTACTCTTATGTCCTGTTTGTATTCATATCACCTGGTGACAGTTAGTGGAACTACTTTAACTTTTTTTATATTGTTGTACTCCCGCATGAGCTCTACTCATATACCTTTGTGTATCCTACATATATTATCATTACCTTCTAGTAATACTCTATTGGTGTATGACCACATTAATAATATATTTCTCACATTTCTTAATACGCAATAAATTGTATGTCACACAGAGCATATAAATAATCTACTTCCGGTCAGTGGGCAATTTATTATGACAATCTTTTGTTTTGATCTTGACTTCATTTAATATTTTTTTTCTCCTACTCCAAGCATTTCAACACAATCACCAGCAGGAACGGTCATGGTAGCACAGTTTGTTATCAAATTAACATAAACCAACTTATTTGCATTTAATTACTTAGGTCCTCTGTCATTAGTTTAATTTAAATTCATTCATTCATTTTGCTCAGTGTCATTATAAATTTAAGAAGAGAGGAGGACTCTCGGCTTGGCTTAGAACTACTAGCAAAACTGCTGTTGCTGCTGTTTGTATTGGTCGTGGATGGGTGGATGAAGGAGGAAGAAGAAGAATAAAATAAACACAGCATTGAAGTCAAATTATCAGAAACTAACAGTAACAACAACGACGACGACGACCATTTGGACTTATGCTAAATAAGTAAGAGATTGTATACTATGAAATACCACAGAAGTGTCTAAAGATTGCACAGTGGTCGAGATCAGACATTTTTAATGGGCTATCAGAAGTGTAGATTTTTTAAAGATTTTTTTTTTCAGAGGCTATCAGAAGCGTAGGGGTGGCGTAGGGGATGATAGATACCAAGCAACGGCTCTGATTAGCTTTAACATGGCGAAGCCCAGGCTTATCTTGGTCCCTCTTTCATCTCAATTGTGGACACTGACCTCCCCGCGGTGCCACCTGGGGAGCTATTCTCATCACCCGATGAAATAGTGAGCTAATATGTGCCGCGAGTTCACCCATAAGAACTATAAAAAAATGGGTTGAGGCGTCGGGTTAGTTGCCCACTCTCGGAAAACCCAACCTACTATGAAAAAGCAAAGAAAAAGAAAACCAAACCCCCCTAATGTTGACGACCCCCGCAAACGTATAAAGGACCACGATCTGCGAATCTGCACTTGGAATGTGCGCACGCTATACAGAACAGGGGCAGTGTTCGCTTTGGCGGATATACTCAAGAAGTACAAAGCCGATATTATTGCCTTACAGGAAATGCGATGGAAAGGGACAGGCGTAAGTAAATCAGACGATTACGCCCTGTATTATAGCTGCCATGAAACGAGACATGAATTTGGCTGCGGATTTATGGTTAACAGGAGAATAAAAGACCTTGTCTCCAGATTCACTCCAGTAGATGAGCGAATTGCTATAATCCGTATAAAAGCGAAGTTCTTTTACATCAGTCTAATTTGCGCCCATGCTCCGACCGAAGATAAAGATGAACAGACCAAAGATATATTTTATGAGCGCCTAGAAACAGCATATGACCGTTGCCCTGGCCATGACATTAAAATTCTGCTAGGAGATTTTAATGCAAAAATCGGAAGGGAAAATATCTTTGGCCCCACCGTCGGAAAATTCAGCCTTCATGAAGAAACATCCGATAACGGCATGAGGTTGATTGACTTCGCGGCAGCAAAAAACATGGTAGTTAGCAGCACCAGATTCAAGCATCTCGATATACACAAGGCCACCTGGATTTCTCCTGATCAAGTAACGAGAAATCAAATTGATCATGTTGTGATAGACGGAAGGCATGCATCCAGTGTTTTAGACGTCCGATCGATCCGAGGAGCGAATATCGATTCGGACCATTACCTTGTGGCAGCCAAGGTACGCACCCGTCTAAATGTTGCAGCAAAGGTGCGATCTAATACAACACGGAAACTCGACGTCGAAAAGCTGCAAACACAACAGGTAGCCGAGGCCTACTCCGCTCAACTTACCCACCTGCTTGAAGAAAGCACTTCTTGTCCCGATAATAGTATAGAAGCACAATGGCAAAGAATTGCCCACTCCCTACAAACTGCAGCAAAAAGAACAATTGGGTACCAAAAACCACCACCAAGAAACCCATGGTACGATCAGGAGGGTCGTAATGCTACTGATGTGAAAAATGCAGCGTATAGGGCAACCCTGCAGACAGTAGCAACACGTAACGTGATGGAGAATTATCGGGAGAAAAGGAGAGACGAGAAACGTGTTTTCAGAAAAAGAAGAAAGAACAAGAAAACGTGAGCGTGAGCAAATCGAGATGTACAGGAGTCAGAATGAAGTCCGGAAATTTTACCAACGAGTAAAACACCAAACCGAAGGCTTTGGTGCAGGCACATCCTCCTGTAGAGATGAAGAAGGAAACCTGGTGACAGATACAGACAGCGTGTTGAGGATCTGGAAGGAGCATTTCGAAAAGCTGCTAGTATCAAATAGTGGCGATGAAGAAGATACCCCAGAACCAATAGGAGATGATGGTATAGAGTGTATACCACCTAGCCAAGATGAGGTCATAAAAGCAATTAATCGGCTCAAGAACAACAAAGCAGCAGGAGCCGATGGGTTACCAGCCGAACTATTCAAGACTGGTGGCCAGATGCTGGTCAGGAGCATGCACCAGCTGATTAACACAATTTGGCTAGATGAATGCATGCCCAATGATTGGAACGTCAGCATCCTGTGTCCCGTGCACAAAAAAGGAGACAAGACGATATGTGCCAACTATAGAGGAATAAGTCTCCTTCCCATCGCATATAAAGTGCTATCCAGTGTGCTGTGTGAACGATTGAAGCCAATGGTCAATGACATCATCGGACCATACCAATGCGGCTTCAGACCTGGCAAATCGACCATAGACCAGATTTTCACTCTGCGCCAAATCCTGGAAAAGACCCACGAAAAACACATCGACACATATCACCTATTTGTCGACTATAAAGCCGCATTCGACAGCCCTATCCGTTCAGAGGTGTTTAAAGCCATGTCTGCGTTCGGCATTCCTGCAAAATTAATACGGCTATGCAGGATAACTTTAAGTGGCACAAGGTCAGCCGTTAAAGTAGGAAAGGACCTATCGGAGCCCTTCACTACCGAACGAGGATTCAGACAAGGTGACAGTTTGTCGTGTGATCTTTTTAACATCCTACTGGAAAAGGTCATACGAAACGCAAAGGTGAACAGAAATGGCACTCTGTACACCAAACAACACCAGTTACTCGCCTACGCCGATGACATCGATATAATGGGTCGAACATTGCGAGCGGTAACAGCCACCTTTGAACAAATTGAAAAGGAGTCTGCCAAAGTGGGTCTGGCAGTAAACGGCGAGAAGACCAAGCTGATGGTATCAACGCGCAAGACGTCCAGTAGACTCGGACCAACTGTGGAACTTGAGAACTACAGCTTCGAGGTAGTTAAAGACTTTATATACCTTGGTACCGCCATAAATAAAACGAATGATATCAGTTTTGAAATTCGGAGAAGGATTGTGATGGCCAACAGATGCTACTATGGTCTAAGTAAGCAGTTTAGAAACAAGGCCACCTCTCGCCAGACCAAACTCACACTTTACAAGACGCTGATACTACCCGTGCTATTATATGGATCAGAAGCATGGGTACTTGCGCAAGCAGATGAGGCAGCGCTTGGGGTGTTTGAGAGAAAAATTCTCCGAAAGATCTACGGGCCGATCTGCGTCGACGGTGAATATCGGCGTCGAATGAACCACGAGCTCTACAATTTATACGCAGACATCGACATAGTCAGTCGTATTGAGCTGCAGCGACTACGGTGGCTAGGCCATGTTGTGCGGATGAATGAAGAAGCCCCAGCTCAAAAGGCATATAAAAATGAGCCTACGGATGGTTCCCGTAGAAGGGGAAGGCCACGAATTAGATGGAAAGACCAAGTAGAAAACAACATCTTGGAACGTGGTCTTCCAAATTGGTGGACTTGCGCACAAGACCGGCGCGCTTGGAAATCTTTTTTAAGCTCGGCTTATGGAACAACCGTTCTGTAACAAGCCAGCTAAGTAAGTAAGTATCAGAAGCGTAGAATTCTTAAAGAAGAATTGTTTAGAGGTTATCAGAAGCGTAGATTTTTAATGACTATTTTTGTAGCGGTTATCTGAAAAGTAACATTTTTAAAGACTATTTTTCCAGGGGCTATCCGAAGCGTAGATTTTTTAAAGAGTATTGTTTATGGGCTATGAAAAGTGTAGATTTTCTAAAGAATATTTTTCTTAGACTATCAGAAGCGTAGATTTTTAAAGGAATATTTTTTCAGAGCCTATCAGAGCGTAGATTTTTTAAGGAATATTTTTCTTAGGCTATCAGAAGCGTAGATTTTTTGAGGAATATTTTTCTTAGGCTATCAGAAGCGTAGATTTTTTAAGGAATATTTTTCTTAGGTTATCAGAAGCGGAATATTTTTCAGAGGCGTAGATTTTTTAAATAATATTTTGTTTGGAGGCCTATTTAAAGTGTAGATTTATTAAAGAATATTATTCAGAGGCTATTAGAAGAGTAGGTTTTTTGACAAAAAATTTTCAGGGTCTATCAGTAGTGAGGTTTTTTAAAATATATTTTTCCGAGGGCTATCAGGAGAGTAGATTTTTTTAAGGAACATTTATTCCGTTGATATCAGAAGCGTAGATTTTTTAATGAATATTTTCAGAGGCTATCAGAAGTGGAGGTTTTTTAATGAATATTATTTCAAGCGTAAATATTTTAAAGAATATTTTTAGGGGCTATCAGAAGTCGAGGTTTTCTTATAAATAATTTTTTAGGAGCTGTCAGAAGCGTAGATTTTTTAAAGAATAATTTTTCAGGAGCTATGAGAAACGAAGAGTTTTTAAAGGATATTGTTCAGGAGAGGTTTTTAAAGAATATTTTTCAAGGGCTATCAGAAGTGTTTATTTTTTAAATCCTTGAATTTTTAAAAATTTTTCAGGTCCAGTCGGAAGCGTAGATTTTTTAAACAATATTTTCTAGGGCTATAAAAATAATAGGTATTTAATGAATAATTTTCTAAGACTATAAGAAGTATTGGCTTTTTTAAAAAACTATTAGAATTGTATATTTTTATGAACAATATTTTTTCAAGAGTCATTCGAATTGAAATTTTTTAAAAATAATTTTTTTAAGGACTTAATAAATGTAGATAGTTTTGTCAGGACTATTCGGAGGGATATTTTTCAAGAGATATGGTATATTGTAGTGGACTACAAACCGAAGGGTACAAGGTTTGAGGAGGAAATAATTTTGCAGAATGGTTTTAAATTATTAGGAAAAAGAGGTTCCAGATGAAAAGCATCCGAACCGATATCGGCATCAATATCAACACCAAAGGGTAAGAAAAAATATTGCAGTACTTGCATATTTAGTGGTAACACTATATAAGCAAGTACTGCAACCCCTATAAAATTCAACGTGGCATTGTTCCTAGGCAACGATAGATGGCAGCCCTATCACCTAGGACAGGCTAGTGCAAACCATTCATCTACGTGGCAGAAATAAAACGATTTCATGAATTTCAAAACTAACGCATGGAATAATCGTGCAAAATGTGGATGCTTTGTAGATGCCCTATGCTCTCAAGAGGAGTAACAGGAGAGGTAAGAAAGTATGAAAAGGAATATTTAAAGCCATTATTTAATCTGACATATTAACGTACAAATCTCAAAACTTCCTTCACAAAAAGCTATCCAAATATTGGGAGTTTTCAGAATTATAATCAACAGTATTTACTTTGTATAGAGTAAAAATATTCCTCAAATTCCGTTTCTGATTTCAAACCACTGTCTCACTCCATCTGTCCGTTCCGTCCATCGATTCATTATCTCTGGCTGGCAAACAACATTCGATGTCAACAATATTTGTTGATACTTAATTTTTCAGTATCAATACCGGCGTTAATATAAACATTTACCAAAAATATACCGTTCTGTGTGTATTTTTACTTTCATTCTCCCACCCTCATACACCCAGTTTGCGACATCCACCCAAAGGGACAGAGTTAAATGTAAACAATTTGTTGATATTGAATTGGTATAATTTAAGGGTACATTATTTTTAATCGAAAGAGTCTACTTTTACGTCTCGGTAAAAATAGCTTCGTGTAATGACATTGTTTGTTTGTCTTCTTTAATTTGATAAAGACAATATTGGAAGATGTAGAGAGAGAGAGAGAGAAAAGGAGTACGGGTACTTACTTTGCAGAAGTAATTTAAATTTGAATAAAATAATCAATAGCAAGACAATTAAAAATTCTCTTACACTTTGTCATTGTTCAATTTCACATCGAGTGGCAAGTGACAAGATTGGCCTTAAATACGAGTTGTAAGGGTTGTTGTAAGAGTATGAAATAAGAGAATGAAGAAGGAGGTAAATTGGAACGCCTTTTCAACAAAATAATGTACAGGGATATCAACAGAATAAAATGCATGAGGAAATGGTAGAATAACTGGTCCAAAATATATGCAGATACAAATGCTTGAATTGATCCTCCGAACCGGAGGATAAATTCAGTACTGATATGATGTGTTCACATAGCGAAAATGTACTGAAATAAATGTAAGACATTTCTAAGGTTCCCTTGTGTAAAGGAGAGAATATTTAGTTAAATAGTTCATTTGAGATAAGACCTTCTTCTTGTAGAAGGTTAGTGAACAATCTCCACCCAAATGCTGAAGAACTTTCCATAACATAGATGACATTTTCTAAGCTGGGTTGGAAATTGATTTCTAAAGAGGAAATTTTACGGGCTTGAACATTTACTGGTATCGGTCCAAGAGAGACAAGTAATTTATCAGATAACTGAAAAAGTGCCTGAGACATGCAACCAGAAGGGGTGAGGCTATATGGTCATAACCCCAGGGGGATGAATCGGTTAAATGGACTACAATGAACAAGGTATTTTCTAGATGCTATTCAAAATTATGCATATTTCCGTCGCCGATGAAAGAGATCTAGGCTCAGACAGGATCAGCTTCAAAAGTAGTAAAGAACGACCTGGTATTTTGTGATCGATGGATAGAACTGTTGGAGAGGAAATCCAAAATGAGAACCCATCAATTGGTCGAGAAGCAAAGAAGAACAAACGTTAAAGTTGCAGCCAATCTGAAGAGTCATGGAGTCATATGTCTTTAAGAGGTAAATATCAAAACGATCCGCAGATTATTAAAAGGATGATGGTTTAAGATATGAATAAGAAAATAATGAGTTTTAACAAGACCCAGGCAGCACAAAAAGGCATATTGATTCTAGTTCTTCGACAGGATCTTTAATAGAATTCGTTGATTTGGAGGAAGCAAGGCGTGGCATGGAGTTGCCATGAAAATAGCTGAAGATGCCAATGATTACCTCTCGACTGTAACCTTTCAGTCGAAAGATTTGAGATTGAGGACTAAGGGTAAACGAAGAAGATACTGAGTGCTGTTTGGTGGCGCTCGAAGAGAAAGACAAGCAACAAGTATTATAGTGAACCACATCGTGAAATCGTAAGAGGTGGAAGATTTGGCTTCTGCGGAGGCCTTTTCCTCGAGCAGCTGAGAGCGAAAGTGATGAGTTGACCAGACAAAGAACACCAATGTCAATAAAGAGCTACAAAGGGCAAATGAGAATCCATATTTACAAATTCCTAATGCACAGAAGCTGAGGTTGCGATAATAGAGAACGAAAAGAAACATGTTATGGTCCAGCTTTGGAGATCAAGCCTACGAGCAAAGGCGATGAAGACTTACTCACTAAAATGGCTGTCATTTAATATGTAGGATTGGCCCAATATAATACCCTACAAAACTATACTGTAAGGATATTACAGCTTTGTACAGTCCCAAGAGTTTGTAACGCCGCGTAATATTGGTCCTATACCCACCTTTCAGTATACCGATCGTCATATCTCGACTAGCTGAGTCGATCTAGAACTGTGTGTTTGTCCGTATGTCCGTTATAATTTGCAAACACAATGCAGGTCACAGCTTTGGGCTAATCGTCACGAAATTTTGAATGTAGGATGGATTCTGGCTATAGAAGATAATGGCACGTTAATACTTAGGGCATGAAATGGATTAAAAACTTTATGTTTGCTCTATAGATCACAATTATAACACGAAAACAATTTTTATTTTATGGATTAAAGATTCATTTCGTAAAAGCATGATTTGAGAAATATGTCAGGGCAAGGAAGTGGAGCTGTTTATATATAATCGATGAAAAGGGTGCAGAATATGAGTGAGGATCAGTGGCGATATCCCATACTTCCATACTTCCCCCACTAATAAATATTTGTTTTGCACAAACAAAAGAACTGCAGGATGTTAGATTTTCGTGGTAGTTTTTGTCATATGGTCGGCCCGTTCGACTATGCCGCTCCCCTCACTGGTTATCGGATACTTTGAGTCTGTGTTTCAACCGAATTGGCATTACTTTTATATTTTATGTTCTCATTTTTTCTATCTAAAACCACTAAGGAAAGTAGTAAAATAGGACGGTGTCGAGTATATGCTACACTTTACCACAGATGATATCTAACCGACGTTGCATTCTTGAAGGACCAGTAAAATGAAATTGGATCAATAAACATGTCATTCTGCAACCCATACTAAATTTTTCATTTGGTCAGATATAGAGCTTCTACTTACAATTATGTAAATCAATTTATGGGGACCCCCCCCCACACTCGGGGTCAATTTTTTTTTTGATTTAATTCGATTCTACACTAATTCAAGAATGTCTCTACAAAATTTCAAGTGAAAATCTCAAGAACTCTTGAAGATATAGCCGATTTATTGTGTCAGCATCAAGTGACGGCTAAAGGGCTTCTCAAACTTAAAACGCGGTTTTCTCTTTTGCGAATGGCGGGCACGATAGCTCAAAAACTAATAACCCAATCGATTCCAAATTTTTACACGTTTCTCTGTGAGTGTATAGCTATCGTATGAACTAGGATAAAACCAATCGGTGAAGATCTTCCTTATTTTTTAACTTGGTTTTTGGTCAAAAATCGGCGATTTTCCAAAAATATTTTTTTAAAAGTCCGCCATTTTGTTAATTTTAG
Organism: Musca vetustissima; assembly: GCF_032173495.1. NCBI lineage: Eukaryota > Metazoa > Arthropoda > Insecta > Diptera > Muscidae > Musca > Musca vetustissima. Next base: position 14,312 of record NW_026879470.1, read on the forward strand.
AGCGAAGTCTATAATCCTAGTTCATACGAGAGCCAGACATGTACTCTTTCTAACACCATTTTCGAATTCCGATGTTCCAGTGAGGAGTTATCATGCCCGCCATCAAAAATAAGGACTTTTTTTAATTACAACCAGTAAGGAAAGTAGTAAAGTCGGACGGGGCCGACTATATGATACCCTTCACCACTATGGGTATATTAAACAGGACTATTAACATTAAATTGGATGAAATATAATATGTTATATTTATCTAAATGTGAATCTACCTAGATCTGCCCATAAAGTATGTAAATCGACTTCAAACAAATATAAATAGGTCATCCGTTGGGCTATGCCTTTACTTCTAGAAAACGCAACTACGTAATTCTATGCTCAATTTTGTACATTATGCAAAATTTGATGTCAATCTGACTAACATGAGGAGTTTGATGCCCAATTTACTTGAAATCGGGTGAAAATATATATGGAAGCTCTATCCAAATATTAAGCGATTTCAAACACACTTGTCACAGGTTAGGTTATACTAATTTTAGAACGTTTTGTTCCTATTGGTTCCTTGGTGCGTAAATTACTTAAAATCAATCTATAAGACAGACATCACTCTAGGCTCAATTCAGTACGTTATGCCAAATTTCTTGCAAATCGAAGGATATATAGGGACTTTGGGGCACCATTTACATGAAATCGGACGAAACTATATATGGGAGCTATATCTAAATCTGGACCGATTTTTACGAAACTTGGCAGGCATCATTCTAGGCTCAATTCAGTACGTTATGCCAAATTTCGTGGAAATCGAAAGATATATAGGGATTTTGGGGCACCATTTACATGAAATCGGTCAAAACTATATATGGGAGCTACATCTAAATCTGGACCGATTTTCTTGAAACTTGGCAGATATCACTCTAGGCTTAATTCAGTACGTTATGCCAAATTTCGTGCAAATCGAAAGATATATAGGGACTTTGGTGCACCATTTACATGAAATCGGACGAAACTATATATGGGAGCTATATCTAAATCTGGACCGATTTTCACGAAACTTGGCAGGCATCATTCTAGGCTCAATTCAGTACGCTATGCCAAATTTCGTGCAAATTGAAAGATATATAGGGACTTTGGGGCACCATTTACATGAAATCGGTCAAAACTATATATGGGAGCTACATCTAAATCTGGACCGATTTTCTTGAAACTTGGCAGATATCACTCTAGGCTTAATTCAGTACGTTATGCCAAATTTCGTGCAAATCGAAAGATATATAGGGACTTTGGTGCACCATTTACATGAAATCGGACGAAACTATATATGGGAGCTATATCTAAATCTGGACCGATTTTCACGAAATTTGGCAGGCATCATTATAGACCTAAATGATTAGGCTGTACCAAATTTCGTGCAAATCGAAAGATATATAGGGACCGTTTACATTAAATCGGTTAAATATATATATGGGAGCTATATCTAAATCTGAACCGATTTTTCCCAATTTCAATAGGGTTCGTCCTTGGACCGAATAAGTGACTTGTGCCAAATTTCATCCAAATCGGATCATAAATGCGAGCTGTACTTTGTTTACAATTTAACATCTACAGACGGACGGACAGACGGACAGACGGACGGACGGACGGACGGACGGACATGCATAAATCGACTTAAAAAGTGATTCTATGCATATTCTCAAAAGGAACCATGTGTCTATCTCGTTTCCTTTTGCCTGTTACAAACATATGCACAAAGACATAATACCCTGTACCACAGTGTGGTGAAGGGTATAAAAAACAACAACAAAACAATAACAAAACTTTTTTGTAAATTATTTTTCTTCTCTTTTAAATCTTCAATAATATATGTGCAAAGTTACAAACATTGGTATTGATTTACCAGCCCATTGAAAATCTTGAAAAATTAAAATCGAGAATGGGTGGGATTCCCTTAAAGCAAATATAAATCGGACACCCGTTGATTATTTGGATAAATGTCTGATCCTATATCTAAATCTGAACCGATTTCAACGAGGCTTGCCAGTGATTAATTTATATTAACCAGAGATTAATTTATATTAACTTCATTGTACAAAATTGTGTGGCAGCTGGACAAACTTAGGGTCTTCACTGCACACTTTACATAAAATCGAAAGAAAAAATATATAGGAGCTATGACTAAATCTGAACCGATTTTCACGAAATTTAACACACATCATTCTGGACCTAATTCTGTAGCCTATGCCAAATTTCGTACAAATCGAAAGATATATAAGGACTTTAGTGCACCATTTACCTTAAATCGGGCGAAACTATATATGGAAGTCCCATTTACCTTAGATCGGACGAAAATAAATATGGGAGCTATATATAAATCTGACCCGATTTTCTCGAAGCTTGGCACACTTCGCTTTGGACCTTATTCAGTACTCTATGCCAAATTTCGTGCAAATCGAAAGATATATAGGAAGATTGGTGCCCCATTTACCTTGAATCGTAGGAAAATATATATGAGAGCTATATTTAAATCTGAACCGATTTTCTCGAAACTTGGCACACTTCATACTAGACTCAATTTAGTACAAGGACTTTAGTGCACAATTTACATTATATCTGACTATGCTATATATGGTAGCTATATCTAAATCTGAACCGATTTTCACGAAACTTAGCACACATCATTCTGGACCTAATTCAGTACTCTATGCCAAATTTGGTGCAAATCAAGAGATATATAGGGAATTGGAAGCCCCATTTACCTTAGATCGGACGAAAATATATATGGGAGCTATATATAAATCTGAAACGATTTTTTCCAATTTCAATAGAGTTCGTCCTTGGGCCAAATAAGTTACCTACGCCAAATTTCATCCAATAAATTTTTTGACCGGCCTATTTACGGCATTTTGAAAAATTTTTAAGCCCCTTATATTGCTTTAATTTGGCATTCCGGATTCCAGGGAGAATAAATTACTTTGGTCCAGAAAGTTTACCATATAGGTTCAAGTTTTTACATGATATAGCCCTCATAACACTTTTTTGCGCGATTCTTAACGGAATTGTTTACAATTTGGTGCTTTGAGTTCCCATTGGATGGAATATGTTCACTTTTTAATAACGATATTCCCCATTAATCGGTATGAGAATTCGGACACGTTTTTCAAATCAATTGATTGTAATTTGGTATTTTGAATTTAAATGGGGGAAAATACCTTCGCCCGCGCCTCTTGGGTATTGTCGGGAATATTTTACCACCTGTAATTTGATATTTCTGGGTTCCCTTTGGGTCCACTTTTTTCGATAGGTCACTTATACTGCCAAATTGTAGTATTTTGTGGTAGTATCCAACTGCACTGACTTTTTTTGTGGTATTTTAAATTCGCTTTAAGTAGAATATTTTGGAGTGTTTTTACGTAATCATTGGATGTCAAATCTTCCTACCCAAAAATTTACTAAAGTAGTATTCGCGATATATATAAAGATATCGAATTATCAAACGAATTTTAAAAGTACACATCATGTTCGGCCGCCCGAACTGAACGACGTGTTTACTAGTTTCTTTTTTTTTTCAATAACATCATGCCTCATTTCGACGTAGTCATTTGCATCTTCTTAAATTACTTTACATTGTTTGTTGTTTTTTACACCATTTTATAAAAATACGAAACGTCGGTATTTTATTTACGACTCAAACAAGCGGCAAGGGCAATATACCCACTCAGCAGTTTAACTTCATTGTAGGCTTATGTGGTGGTTTCTGTTGTTGTTTTGTTTTTCTTTTTATTTTACTATTCAATCGAACTTTATACCATTGTTTCCAAATGGTACTCAATTAAAATTGTAAAATGTTCAGGCATTGCATGAATGCGTTGCTGATGGTGACGATGATGGCGATGGCTATGGTAGTAGTCTTCAGTGGCAAGAATTTCAAGTACGTTTGCAATCACTTGCACACTTACGCACACAACCAAAAGAAAAGGGTGCAGAAACACAATACGATCATGTAAAGATACAATGAATACAATAACAATAAGAACAACAAAAAAGTACGAAACACATTTTTACTACCTTTTTTTAAAAAAATGTTTTATTAAGTGAAAGGACAGCCATTGAATGTCCTTAGTTAACCCAGTTCGTCTTTCGTTCGTTTGTGTTGCTCTTCAGTTGTGTGTGAGTGTAAGTGTGTACGTGGTGTATACGTTTATTCTTTTATTTGCTCCAATTGCTGTGTCACCTACTTTGGTTACTTTTTGCACGACGACGACGACGGTGATGACGACACGAAAACACAAACAAACCAAAGTAAATAGAAACGTTTTAAAGTAAACACGAAACCAAAAGAAATTTTCTGTAAAATGTAAAGTGGAAGAGAGAATGTTACACACACTGACACCGAGGGAGAAAGCGTTATATTGCAGTGCACACACGTAGGCACACGTCGACACACTCACACATATACACAATGTATTGTGCTGCGCAAAAGGGTTAAGAGGATAGAAGACATTGCATGAAAACCTTTGCAAATAACAGAAGAAAAATATTGGGATTTTTTTTTCTATTTTTATATGAAAGTTAAATAGTCTGTTATTAGTTTAGGTTTTCAAACATTTTTCTTTGCATTATTAATTAATAAAGAAAACTGTTTAGCTTAGCTAACCGAGTTAGAGTAAATAGCGAGGATAATTATGATGTGAATATTTGTTTTAAAACATATCTCTGTTAAAGGACAAGCTAAGGCGTGGATTTTCAAAGGGCAAGCAGAGGCGTGGATTTTTTAATATATATTTTTTCAGAGGACAAATATAGGCGGGGATTTTTTAATATATACTTTTTAAAAATCCACAAATATAGGTGTGGATTTTCTAATATAATTTTTTCAAAGGGCAACCAGAGGCGAGGATCTTTTAAATATAATTTTTTCACAGGACAAGGCGTAGATTTTTATACCCTCAACCACAGTATGGAGGGTATATTAATTTTGTTTTTATACCCTTCACCACACTGTGGTACATGGCATTAGGACTTTGTGCATATGTTTGTAACAGGCAAAAGGAAACGAGATAGACACATGGTTCCTTTTGAGAATATGCATAGAATCACTTTCTAAATCGATTTACGCATGTCCGTCTGTCCGTCTGTCCATGTTAAATTGTAAACAAAGTATAGGTCGCATTTATAATCCGAATTGGACTAAACTTGGCATAGGTCACTTATTTGGCCCAAGGACGAACCCTATTGAAATTGAGAAAAATCGGTTTAGATTTACATATAGGTCCCATATATATTTTCGTCCGATTTAAGATAAATGGAGCACCAAAATCCCTATATATCTTTCGATTTGCACAAAATTTAGCACAGCGTACTGAATTAGGTTTAAAATAATGTGTGTTAAGTTTCCTGAAAGTTGGTCCAGATTTAGATATAGCTCCCATATATATTTTCGTCCGATTTTATGTAAATGGTATACCAAAGTCCCTATATATCTTTCGATTTGCACGAAATTTGGCACAGCGTACTGAATCAGGTCTAAAATAATGTGTGTTAAGTTTCCTGAAAATTGGTCCAGATTTAGATATAGCTTCCATATATATTTTCGTTCGATTTTATGTAAATGGTGTACCAAAGTCGCTATATATCTTTTGATTTGCACGAAATTTGGCACAGCGTACTGAAGTAGATATAACCTAGCTTGAAGCAACCCTGTATCTGATCAATTGAAATATATAGTATAGGTTGCAGAATGGATCCATTTTCATGTTAATGGTTCTTCAAAAATTTGACGACTGTTGGGATACCCACAGTGGTGAAGGGTATCATATAGTCGGCCCCGTCCGACTTTACTACTTTCCTTACTGGTTTCACTTGTTTAATATAATTTTTTCATAGGACAAATATAGGCGTGGATTTTTAAATAGTTTTTTTCCAAAGAACTAACACAGCTTTAGGCGTGGATTTTTAAACAGATTTTTTTTCCAAAGCTTTTCACAGCTTTAGGCGTGGATTTTTAAGTAGATTTTTCTCCCAAAGAACTATCACAGCTTTAGGCGTGGATTTTTAAATAGATTTTTCTCCCAAAGAACTATCACAGCTTTAGGCGAGGATTTTTAAATAGATTTTTCTCCCAAAGAACTATCACAGCTTTAGGCGTGGATTTTTAAATAGATTTTTCTCCCAAAGAACTATCACAGCTTTAGGCGAGGATTTTTAAATAGATTTTTTCCCAAAGAACTATCACAGCTTTAGGCGTGGATTTTAAATAGATTTTTTCCCAAAGAACCATCACCACCATAAGGCGTGGATTTTTAAATAGATTTTTCTCCCAAAGAACTATCACAGCTTTAGGCGAGGATTTTTAAATAGATTTTTTCCCAAAGAACTATCACAGCTTTAGGCGTGGATTTTTAAATAGATTTTTCACAGCCTTAGGCGAGGATTTTTAAATAGATTTTTTCCCAAAGAACTATCACAGCTTTAGGCGTGGATTTTAAATAGATTTTTTCCCAAAGAACCATCACCACCATAAGGCGTGGATTTTTAAATAGATTTTTTCCCAAAGAACCATCACCACCATAAGGCGTGGATTTTTAAATAGATTTTTTCCCAAAGAACTATCACAGCCTTAGGCGTGGATTTTTAAATAGATTTTTTCCCAAAGAACCATCACCACCATAAGGCGTGGATTTTTAAATAGATTTTTTCCCAAAGAACCATCACCACCATAAGGCGTGGATTTTTAAATAGATTTTTTCCCAAAGAACCATCACCACCATAAGGCGTGGATTTTTAAATAGATTTTTTCCAAAGAACCATCACCACCATAAGGCGTGGATTTTTAAATAGATTTTTTCCCAAAGAACCATCACCACCATAAGGCGTGGATTTTTAAATAGATTTTTTCCCAAAGAACCATCACCACCATAAGGCGTGGATTTTTAAATAGATTTTTTTCCCAAAGAACCATCACCACCATAAGGCGTGGATTTTTAAATAGATTTTTTCCCAAAGAACCATCACCACCATAAGGCGTGGATTTTTAAATAGATTTTTTCCCAAAGAACCATCACCACCATAAGGCGTGGATTTTTAAATAGATCTTTCCCAACGAACTATCACAGCTTTAGGCGTGGTTTTTTGAATAGATTTTTCTCCCAAACAACTATCACAGCTTTAGGCGTGGATTTTTAAATAGATTTTTTTCCCAATGAACTGTCACAGCGTTAGGCGTGGATTTTTAAATAGATTTTTTTCCCAATGAACTGTCACAGCGTTAGGCGTGGATTTTTAAATAGATTTTTTTCCCAATGAACTGTCACAGCGTTAGGCGTGGATTTTTAAATAGATTTTTTTACCAATGAACTGTCACAGCGTTAGGCGTGGATTTTTAAATAGATTTTTTTACCAATGAACTGTCACAGCGTTAGGCGTGGATTTTTAAATAGATTTTTTTCACCACCAAGGCGTGGATTTTTTTTTTCCCAAAGAACCATCACCACCATAAGGCGTGGATTTTTAAAAGAATATTTTTCAGAGATCATCATAAGGCGTGGATTTTTAAGGCTACCATAAGGCGTGGATTTTTAAATAGATTTTTTCCCAAAGAACCATCACCACCATAAGGCGTGGATTTTTAAATAGATTTTTTCCCAAAGAACCATCACCACCATAAGGCGTGGATTTTTAAATAGATTTTTTTCAGGATGGCCACCATAAGGCGTGGATTTTTAAATAGATTTTTTCCCAAAGAACCATCACCACCATAAGGCGTGGATTTTTAAATAGATTTTTTCCCAAAGAACCATCACCACCATAAGGCGTGGATTTTTAAATAGATTTTTTCCCAAAGAACCATCACCACCATAAGGCGTGGATTTTTAAATAGATTTTTTTCACCACCATAAGGCAAAGAACCATCACCACCATAAGGCGTGGATTTTTAAATAGATTTTTTCCCAAAGAACCATCACCACCATAAGGCGTGGATTTTTAAATAGATTTTTTCCCAAAAAACCATCACGACCATAAGGCGTGGATTTTTAAAGGAATTTTTTTGAGTCACCATTAGGACCATAAGGCGTGGATTTTTAAAGGAATTTTTTTGAGTCACCATTAGGACCATAAGGCGTGGATTTTTAAATAGATTTTTTCAAGAACCATCACCACCATAAGGCGTGGATTTTTAAATAGATTTTTTCCCAAAGAACCATCACCACCATAAGGCGTGGATTTTTAAATAGATTTTTTCCCAAAGAACCATCACCACCATAAGGCGTGGATTTTTAAATATATTTTTTCCCAAAGAACTATCACAGCTTTAGGCGTGGATTTTTAATTAGATTTTTTCCCAAAGAACTATCACAGCTTTAGGCGTGGATTTCTAATTAGATTTTTTCTCAAATAACTATCACAGGTTTAGGCGTGGATTTTTAATTAGATTTTTTCTCAAAGAACCATCACAGCTTTAGGCGTGGATTTTTAATTAGATTTTTTCTCAAAGAACTATCACAGCTTTAGGCGTGGATTTTTTAATAGATTTTTTCCCAACGAATTATCACAAAACTATCATATAAAATATTTTGTATGACATATACAAATCTTCAGAATATCATATATTTTAAAATATATCAATATTTTCATTTAATATAACTTCCCTTCCTTGAGCATCTTGTCATTGTTATAGTGCAAATATCCTAAAGGAACTTCTCACATTCGTTTCTTTTTTTTTGGTATTTCATACACTACTATATTATCTTATTTATCCAGACAACTTACTGTTCGTTTTCTCTATTGTCTCATCAACCCACACTTAGCACCCATTCATAATGGTAGATCTACCAAGAGATATAATAGTTTGCGTAGCACGAAGATGCATATCCTTACATATTTATGGAAAAAAATGGAAACACTACTTGAATAATGCCTTACAGGTATGTGTACACATAAATACATACATATACACACACATTTACCTCAGGGTTATCATATACCATATCTGGCTGGCTTATTACAATAGTAGCATCATGCGAATAATGTTCTTATTATATATATAGTTTTTATTATAGTCATTAACACCATTACCAAAATATTTTGTGTTTGTGTGTGTCCGGAACAATGGATAGAAAAACTGTAGATTCTTTGGGGTATTGTTGTCTTGTTGTATATTCGGTTAGGTTAGGTTTACACATTATTAAGTAAATACATGGGGTAAGTAAATGTATAAGGAAGTTTATTTATGGTATATAACAATAGATGGTATCATAAATTTAATATAAGGTATTCAACTAGGGAATAATTAAATTGTGATGTATTTAATATTAAATAAGAATATTTAATAATATAAATTTTTTTTAATATTTTTGCCACGAGACAATCACAATTATATGGCGTGGATTTTTAGTTTTCAGGGATTTTTATCAAATTTTTTTCATCAAGACAGACTTTCATATGTGGATTTTTTAAAGCATTTTTTAAATTTTTTTCAGGGAGACTATCACAGCCATAAAGCGTGGATTTTTAAATATTTTTTCCACCAGAATATCACAGCCATAAGGCGTGGATTTTTAAACATTTTTTCCACCAGACTATCACAGCCAAAAGGCGTGGATTTTTAAATATTTTTTCCACCAGACTATCACAGCCATAAGGCGTGGATTTTTAAATATTTTTTCCACCGGACTATCACAGCCATAAGGCGTGGATTTTTAAATATTTTTTCCACCAGACTATCACAGCCATAAGGCGTGGATTTTTAAATATTTTTTCCACCACAGTATCACAACCATAAGGCGTGGATTGTTTAAATATTTTTTCCAACAGACTATCACAGCCATAAGGCGTGGATTTTTAAATATTTTTTCCAACAGACTATCACAGCCATAAGGCGTGGATTTTTTAAATATTTTTTTCCAACAGACTATCACAGCCATAAGGCGTGGATTTTTAAATGTTTTTTTCCAACAGACTATCACAGCCATAAGGCGTGGATTTTTTAAATATTTTTTTCCAACAGACTATCACAGCCATAAGGCGTGGATTTTTAAATGTTTTTTTCCAACAGACTATCACAGCCATAAGGCGTGGATTTTTAAGTATTTTTTCCACCAGACTATCACAGCCATAAGGCGTGGACTTTTAAATATTTTTTCCAGCAGACTATCACAGCCATAAAGCGTGGATTTTTAAATATTTTTTCCACCACAGTATCACAACCATAAGGCGTGGATTTTTAAATATTTTTTCCACCGGACTATCACAACCATAAGGCGTGGATTTTTAAATATTTTTTCCACCGGACTATCACAGCCATAAGGCGTGGATTTTTAAATATTTTTTCCACCACAGTATCACAACCATAAGGCGTGGATTTTTAAATATTTTTTCCAACAGACTATCGCAGCCATAAGGCGTCGATTTTTTAAATATTTTTTCCAACAGACTATCGCAGCCATAAGGCGTCGATTTTTTAAATATTTTTTCCAACAGACTATCGCAGCCATAAGGCGTGGATTTTTAAATATTTTTTCCACCAGACTAAGACAGCCATAAGGCGTGGATTTTTAAATATTTTTTCCACCAGACTATCACAGCCATAAGGCGTGGATTTTTAAATATTTTTTCCACCAGACTATCACAGCCATAAGGCGTAAATTTTTTACATATTTTTCAAGGAGGCTTTCACAGCCATAAGGGGTAGATTTTTTAAATATTTTTCAGGAAGGCTATCACAGCCATAAGGCGTAGATTTTTTAAATATTTTTCAGGGAGGCTATCACAGCCACAAGGCGTGGATTTTTTAAATATTTTTCAGGGAGGCTATCACAGTCAAAAGCTTGGATTTTTTAAATATTTTTAAATATTTCAATTTTTTAGGGAGATTTTGGCATTTCCAAGGCATTTAAAACTAGCAAAGGCAAAGAAAAATTATACAGATTCTACTAACGTTGCCTCTTTGAAACACATTCTTATAGAATTTATGTACATATTACAGAAATAAAATATTGTTGAAATGTAAGATACACAAAATAAAAATACGTATGCCATATATTTCCATATATATATATATATATATATACGAGTATATGATCCACAATATATGTACTTATATTTAATGTTATGCCAATGAATAGCAATTTTACTCTACTTATAAAATATGATATTTCCTTGCCTAAGGATGTTTCAATTAAAAAAATTTCAAGAAATAATTTTAATTGGACAATTGGAGTGAATAAATTGAAATGTATTTAATGAAGCAAAAAATTGTTATAACAAAATAAAAAAAACATTGACATAAAAATCCTGTTAATTGAATAATTACAATTTGTCTTAGACAATAATATTCACACTGTCACATTATTTCAAATGGGCTTTGTTTTAGAATAAAAAATTCTTGGAAAATCACAAATTAATGTAATTTTCCATCAAATGTAGTAAACTGAAAGGAAATTTAATTAACATAATTAAAGTCATTTATGTATTATAGAATAGCAAAAAATTGTTTGGTACATTATTTGTTTAAAGTTAGTAAAAAAAATATTAAAAAATATTAAATTAAAGCTGTGATTGTTCTTTGGAAAACATTTATTTTAAAATCCATGCCTAAAGCTATGATAGTCATAATAAACAATCTATTTAGAAATCCATGCCTAAGGCTGTTGTAGACCTTCCAAAAATTCTATTTAGAAATCCATGCCTAAAGCTGTGATAGTCTTTCGAAAAAAAATCTATTTAGAAATCCATGCCCAAAGCTGTGATAGACCTTCCAAAAAATCCATTTAGCAATCCATGCCTAAAGCTGTGATATTTTTTTGTGGAAAATCTATTTGAAAATCCACGATTAAAGCTGTGATAGTTGTTTGGGAAAAATCTATTTAAAAATCCACGATTAAAGCTGTGATAGTCCTTTTGGACAAAAATCTATTAAAAATCCACGCCTAAAGCTGTGATAGTTCTTTGGTAAAAAATCTATTTGAAAATCCACGCCTAAAGCTGTGATAGTTCTTTGGAAAAAAATCTATTTAAAAATCCACGCCTAAAGCTGTGATAGTTCTTTGGAAACAAAATCTATTTAAAAATCCATGCCTAAGGCTGTGATAGTTCTTTGGAAACAAAATATATTTAAAAATCCACGCCTAAAGCTGTGATAGTCTTTAGAAAAAATATGTTTAAAAATCCACACCTAAAGCTGTGATAGTCCTTTTGGAAAAAATCTATTAAAAATCCACGCCTAAAGCTGTGATAGTCTTTAGAAAAAATCTATTTAAAAATCCACGACTAAAACTGTGATAGTTCTTTGGGAGAAAAATCTATTTAAAAATCCACGTCTAAATCTGTGATAGTTCTTTGGGAGAAAATCTATTTAAAAATTCACGCCTAAAGCTGTGGTAGTTCTTTGGGAAAAAATCTATGTAAAACTCCACGATTAAAGCTGTGATAGTTCTTTGGAAAAAATCTAATAAAAAATCCACTCCTATGGCTGCGATAGTCCTTTGAAAAATAATATTCAAAATACCCATGGCTGTGATAATCTGGAAGTGTTAACAATATTCCAGTCATAAGATGACACATTTTTTGACAAAGTTTTTCAATTACATTAATTGACGTTTTTTAAATGCGCCCCCAGGAATCCCGTTTAATAATGTATTGCAGTTAAATCCACATAAACTTTGTTAATTACGATCTATATGTGAACCACAAAAATTACCAATTTAATATGAAAACTTTTCTAAAGACAACATTACCTTTGTTTGATGCGCAAACAAAAATTAGAAACTATTGCAAACAACAATGAATAAGAAAATGACTAAAACTTGGTTGTATATCAGCAAATCATATCTGAATTACAAAACTATTCAAAAAGGGGTGGTGGAACTATAAATATTAGACACACATACATCATAGATAATGGAAGACAGTATAATCATTCTTTCTCCGTACATTTGATGAAAGGACCACAAATTAAACAACCCAGACAGGAGAACAATTCCCTACATCACACCACAATCCAAAGCAAAC
>NW_026879471.1:0-28000 GCF_032173495.1 Musca vetustissima
ACTTTCTATCCAATGAGAACCACAAATACCAAATTGCAGTCATTTCGGTTGAAAATCCTGCCCAAACTTTCCCAAAACGGAAATTTTGGAGGTTATGTTATATGAAGGCTACCTTGAAATTTGGGACAATATTAACGATTTTTGGTAACACGATTTAACAGCCAATGAGAACCAAAAATACCAAATTACAGCCAATCTGGTAGAAAATCTTGCCCAAATTCCTCAAAAAGGGAAAATTTTGGAGGTTATGTTATAATGGAGGCTGCCTTGAAAGATAAGTCAATATTGATAATTTTTGGTGAAACCCCAAAATACCAAATTGCGGCAATTCGTTTGAAAAAACGCGTTCATACTCACCAAAATCGGAAATTTTGGAGGTTACGTTATATGGAGGCTACCTAGAAACTTGGGTCAATAGTGATAATATTTGGTAGGAAGTATTAGAAACCAAATGAGAACCCAAAATACCAAATTACAGTCAATTCGGTTGAAACATGTGCCTAATCTCCCAAAAAAGAGACATTTTCGGATGCACCTCCTTAGATTAATAGTAATATTTGTGCAAATATAGCTCTATCTTAAATATCTTCTCCCTCCCTCCCTTACTAAGCTCTGTCATATCATATCGCAATTTTAAGATTACCACTGCGTCATTTTATAATGATGTGAAATCATCATCAGCAAATAATTTCTTAATCTTTAGCCAGTCTTTTGTTCTATATTCCGCACCTTTCCCTCACTCACTCCCTCCATCCATCTGCCACCATATTATATCAGCCCACAATCTAATAACAACAATAAGAGGTGTATTTATGTAGATATTAAATAACAGCTGGTTTATAATCATTCACAGCTATATAAAAAATCGTACATCGATTCTGAAAAGGAAGGGGGAGGGGTGGGGAATACATACAAACAAATGGGGGAATATATGGAATATATATATTTTTTAAAAAAAAAGAAATAATTAAGTGGACAAATTTAATTTAATGAGTTTATAGAGATTGAAGAATTTCTTATAATCACCATGGGTCCATATGAAAATCTTGGTCTTAAGCACCAATTTTTATTTTATTACATCCAAAGCATCATATTCCACTTTTCAACACCCTCTGCTTTTCTATTTCCTCTTTTCTCTCTCCCCCTCTTCCCCATATCAAATTGCCATAATTAATTTTTTGTGCAAATATTTTTTTCCATCGAGAGTGTCGGATGTTTTTTTGAAATTTCGTTATTGTGTTTTTGTTTGAATAGCTTTCAGCGGGAAGCTTACTGGCTTCTTAAATAATAATAAAAAAATAATTTTTTTTTGCGTCCGACGTTCTTGTCCAACAACTTTTTCAAACATACAGACAGACGTACATGCACCCATCGTAGCTATTTTATTTAAAAGCGAACAAAGGGTTAGCATTTTTTTCTAATAAAACAAGTTGAGTAAACAAAAAAAAATTCTTCTCCCCAAGAATAAAACAAAAATAAAGAAAACAAAAAAATGTTGTAATTTGCGAAATATTGAAAAAATGGAAATTTACTTTCATATACAATTTTTTAGAAATCTGAAATTTATAACCAAATCTTCCTACCAAATATAGTTAATATTGAACCAAGTTTCTAGGTAGCTCCCATAGAGTGGTAGCTTCCAAACTTCCGCTTTTGGGGTGATTGGGAAACCGATTTCGCTGTAATTTGATATTTTGGATTCTCATTGACTGGCAAATCTTGCTACCAAAAATTATCAAAATTGACCCATGTTTCAAGGTAGCCCTCATATAACATAAACTCTAACATTTTCGTTTTTTGGGAGTTTGAGCACATTTTTCAACAGAATTGACTGTAATTTGGTATTTTGGGTTCTTATTTGGTTTCAAATCTTCCTACCAAAATTGATCAATATTGAACCAAGTTTGAAGGTAGTATCCGTATAACGTAACCTCTAAAATTTCCGTTTTTGGGGAGTTTGAGCAGGAGTTTCAACCGAATTGGTTGTAATTTGGTATTTTGAGTTCTCAGTTAGTTTCAAATCTTCCTACAAAAATTGATCAATTTTGAACCAAGTTTCTAGGTAGCTTCCAAATTTCCGTTTTTGTGGAGTTTGGGCATATTTTTCAACCGAATTGGCTCTAATTTGGTAGTTTAAGTTCTCATTGCCTGACAAATTTCCCTACCAAAAATGATCACTATTGACCCAATGTACAATGTAGCCCCCCTATAACATAACCTCCTAAATGTCCGTTTTTGAGGAGTTTAGACACATTTTTCATTGCCTGTAATTTGGTATTTTGGGTTCTCATTTGATTTTAAATCTTCGTACCAACATTGATCAATTTTGATCCAATTTTCAAGGTGGCTTCCATATAACATAACCTTCAAAATTTCCATTTTTTGATAGTATGGGCCGGGGTTTCAACCGAATTGGCTGTAATTTAGTATTTTGGGTTCTCATTGGGTTGCCAATTATCCAACCAAAACTTATAAATTTTGTCTCAAGTTTCAAGGTAGCCTCTACATAACATAACCTCTAAAATTTTCGTTTTTTAGGAGTATGGGCACATTTTCAACCGAATTGTCTGTAATTTTGGTATTTTGGGTTCTCATTGGCTGTCAAACCTTCCCACCAAAAATTATAAATTTTGTCCCAAGTTTCAGAGTATCTCCCATATAACGTAACCTCCAAAATTTCCGTTTTCTTTTGAGTAGTTGAATACTGAAGATAAATTTCTGTAATTACTTAATATTTTACTTTAATGTTTTTGTAAATCAATTCAGAGTAGTTCTTATTCAAATGATTTTTTTCTATTACTTTTAATGAATATTTATGGAGCTTGAAGAAATGTAACATGAAAAGAAATACTAGTGGTTAAAATTTATATTTTTAATTTGGTCTAAGTTTATTTTGTAGTATACTGGCCATATAAGGCTTTTTGGCTTGGCTTTGAAATGAATAAATAAATAATAATAAATCTTATTACAGAAATGATCAAAATTGACCCAATTTTCAAGGTGACCCAATTTTCAGTTTCAAAGTAGCCTTCATATAACATAACCTCAAAAATTTAAATTTTTGCAGGGTTTTCAACCAAATTGGCTGTAATTTGGTATTTTGAGTTCTCTTAAAGTAGCAAATCCTATTACAGAAAATGATCAATATTGACCCATGTTTCAAGGTAGGTTCCATATAACATAACCTTCAAAATTTCCGGTTTTGGCTAGTTTGGGCAGAGTTTTTCAACCGAATTGGCTGTAATTTGATATTTGTGGTTCTCATTGGCTGTCAAACCTTCTCACCAAAAATTATAAATTTTGTCCCAAGTTTCAGGATATCTCCCATATAACATAACCTCCAAAATTTCCGTTTTTGAGGAGTATGGGCACATTTTTCAAGCGAATTGACTGTAATTTGGTATTTTGGGTTCTCTTAAGGTAGCAAATCTTCCTACCAAAAATTAGTCATACTGATCCAAGTTTCAAGATAGCCTCTCTATAACATAACCTCAAAAATTACCATTTTTGGTGAGTTTTGCCACATTTTCCAACCGAATTGGCTGTAATTTGGTATTTTGGGTTCTCTTAAGGTAGTAAACCTTCCTACCAAAAATTAGTCATACTGATCCAAGTTTCAAGATAGCCTCTCTATAACATAACCTCAAAAATTACCATTTTTGGTGAGTTTTGCCACATTTTCCAACCGAATTGGCTGTAATTTGGTATTTTGGGTTCTCTTAAGGTAGTAAACCTTCCAACCAAAAATGATCAATATTGACCCATGTTTCAAGGTAGACCCCATATAACACAACCTTTAAAATTTCCGTTTTTGAGGAGTATGGGCACATTTTTCAACCAAATTGTCCGTAATTTGGTATTTAGGGTTCTCGTTGGCTAGCAAATCTTGCTACCAAAAATTATCAATATTGACCTATGTTTCAAAGTAGCCTCCGTATAAAATAACCTCAAAATTTCGATAGTTGGCATGTGGTTCAAGCGAGTTGGCTGTAATTTGACATTTTGGATTCTCATTGGTTGTATTATTATCTGAAGTTACTAAAACTTGTTGAAAATTCATCAAAATGATAAATGATCAAATTTTATTGTCAACAACTCATTCGGCCAAGGATTAATGAACTTTTTACCGTCCAAAGGTGTGTAGATAGAGGGTAGGCATTAAAAAATGTAATCTCTAGCTTATTTTGTTACTGTTGTTGTAAAATTGCAAAAACGTTTTGTTTTTCTTTGTTCAAATAGTAGGAAGTAATAATATTTGATGAGTGAGTGTAAATCAGTGAGGAGGAGGTAATGATGATTACATTCGGAATCACGTGAATAGCTGGCAAGTGCTCACGCTGCATTTTTATTATTATTTATTTATTTGTTATTCAAGCCAAACATTGAATTATAAAACAAAATTTTTATTTTTAAATATTCCGTGAGATAGTAGTATTGGAAATGGTTGCTATTGTTTTGAAATTGAGATAGTAAATAAGGTTGTTATACAAAAAAAACTATTTTTTTGTAATTGAAATTCAATATTTTGGGTCCATAATGGCGCTGGCAAACCTTCCTTACTACAAATTATCAATATCGATCGAACTTTCCCTAGAGCTGCCATATAAAGATATATGTATATCCCCTTTATAGGTATATTTAAATGGTGCATTAGACGCATGACTAATGATGACTATATTTTTTGCTCTTCGAAGTTGCTGTAATTTTCGATTCCGCGATCTTGGTGTATAAATAAAACATCTTCACAAAACATCATTTCAATATAAGTCCCACAATAGTACTCATATAAAGTTCACGTCCCATTTTCGTTATGTCTCAGGACCTTGTCCAACCCGATCCAACCTGAATGCCTTTGGCATAGCCACCATATAAAAGACCTGATCGATCGACTTTGACAACTTGAAAGTCCATCTCATATAAAAAAAGAAAATGCCAAAAATTATCAACATGACCGATGTTTCATGGTAGCCCCATGTAACGTAACCTCAAAAATTTCCGTTTTTGGATAGTTTGGGCACATTTTTCAATCGAATTGGCTTGGTATTTTGGATTCTCATTGGCTTGATAATCTCCCTACCAAAAATTATGAGGATTGAGCGAAATTTCAAAGTAGTCTCCATATATCGGAACCTCAAAAATGTTCGATTTTGTGAAATTTGGGCAAGGGTTTTCAACCGAATTGGCTGTAATTTAGTATTTTTGGATCTCATTGGCTGGTAAATCTTCCTACCAAAAATTATCGATATTGATCCAAGTTTCAAGGTAGACCCCATGTAATGTAACTTTGAAAATTTCCGTTTTTAGAGAATATAGGCAGGGGTTTCCACCGAATTGACTGTAATTTTGTATTTTGCATCATTGTGTGGTAAATCTTCCTAGCAAAAATTAGCAATGTTTACCTACGGTTCGATGTAACCCCCCCCCCCCCCCACTGGCAAATCTACCTACCAAAAATTATCGATTTTGAGCCAAGTTTCAACGTAGCCTCCATATAACGTAACCTCCAAATTTTCGATTTTTGGGGAGTTTGAGCACATTTTTCAAACGATTTGGTTGTAATTTGGTATTTTGGATTCCCATTAGCTGGTAAATCTTCCTACCAAAAATTATCCATATTGATCCATGTTTCAAGGTAGACCCTATATAACGTAACTTCGAAAATTTTCGTTTATAAGGAATATAGGCAGGGTTTTCTACCGATTTAACTGTAATTTTGTATTTGGTTTCAAATCTTCCCACCAAAATTTATCAATTTTGACCCAAGTTTCAGGGTAGCATCCATATAATTTAACCTCCAAAATTTCGATTTTTGGGGAGTTTGAACACATTTTTCAAATGAATTAGTTGTAATTCGGTACTTAGATGTAACATTGGGCAAAAAAAAAAAAAAAAAATATATAAAGCCGATTTTTTTGGATATCACTCCCATATAAGATTACCCAAATTATTCGGTATTTTGAGAGTTTTGATCACATTGATCGGCTGTAATTTGGTAGGCAATATTTTGTTTTTTTTTTATTTATATTATTTTAAATTTAATTTCTATATTTTATTTTCAAACTTTTTTTTGCATTTTTTTCAAATATTTTTAGTTTTTTTTTTATATTTTTCTATTTTGGTATTTATACCCTTCACCACACTGTGGTACAGGGTATTATGTCTTTGTGCATATGTTTGTAACAGGCAAAAGGAAACGAGATAGACACATGGTTCCTTTTGAGAATATGCATAGAATCACTTTCTGAGTCGATTTATGCATGTCCGTCCGTCCGTCCGTCCGTCCGTCCGTCTGTCCGTCTGTCCGTCTGTCCATGTTAAATTGTAAACAAAGTACAGGTCGCATTTATGATCCGAATTGGATGAAATTTGGCATAGGTCACTTATTCGGCCCAAGGACGAACCCTATTGAAATTGGGAAAAATCGGTTCAGATTTAGATATAGCTCCCATATATATATTTAACCGATTTAATGTAAACGGTCCCTATATATCTTTCGATTTGCACGAAATTTGGTACAGCCTAATCATTTAGGTCTAGAATGATGTCTGCCAAGTTTCGTGAAAATCGGTCCAGATTTAGATATAGCTCCCATATATAGTTTCGTCCGATTTCATGTAAATGGTGCCCCAAAGTCCCTATATATCTTTTGATTTGCACGAAATTTGGTATAACGTGCTGAATTAAGCCTTGAGTGATGTATGCCAAGTTTGGAGAAAATCGGTCCAGATTTAGATATAGCTCCCATATATAGTTTCGTCCGATTTCATGTAAATGGTGCCCCAAAGTCCCTATATATCTTTCGATTTGCACGAAATTTGGTACAGCCTAATCATTTAGGTCTAGAATGATGTCTGCCAAGTTTCGTGAAAATTGGTCCAGATTTAGATATAGCTCCCATATATAGTTTCGTCCGATTTCATGTAAATAGTGCCCAAAGTCCCTATATATCTTCTGATTTGCACGAAATTTGGCATAACGTACTGAATTAAGCCTAGAGGGATGTCTGCCAAGTTTGGAGAAAATCGGTCCAGATTTAGATATAGCTCCCATATATAGTTTCGTCCGATTTGATGTAAATGGTCCACCAAAGTCGCTAAATATCTTCCGATTTGCACGAATTTTGGCATAACGTACTGAATTGAGTCTAGAATGATGTCTGCCGAGTTTCGTGAAAATAGGTCCTGATTTAGATATAGCTCCCATATATAGTTTCGTCCGATTTCATGTAAATGGTGCACCAAAGTCCCTATATATCCTTCGATTTGCACGAAATTTGGCATAACGTACTTAATTGAGCCTAGAATGATGTCTGCCAAGTTTCGTGAAAATCGGTCCAGATTTAGATATAGCTCCCTTTTATTATAGATTGATTTTAAGTAATTGACGTACTAAGGAACCAATTGGAATAAAACGTTCTGAAAGTTGTATAACCTAACCTGTGACAAGTTTGTTTGAAATCGCTCAATATTTGGATAGAGCTTCCATATATATTTTCGCCCGATTTCTAGTAAATTGGGCATCAAACTCCTCATGTTAGTCAGATTGACATCAAATTTTGCACAACTTAAAAAATTGAGCATAGAATTACGTAGTTGCGTTTTCTAGAAGTGCAGACATAGCCCAACGGATGACCTATTTATATTTGTTTGAAGTCGATTGACATACTTTATGGATAGATCTAGGTAGATTCACATTTAGATAAATATCACATTTTTTTCATCCAATTTTATGTTATAGTCCTGCTTAATATACCCATAGTGGTGAAGGGTATCATATAGTCGGCCCCGTCCGACTTTACTACTTTCCTTACTGGTTTTTTAATTATTTTCAATTTTTTTTAGGTTGTCCCCCCAAAAATTGTTTGCAATTTTTTTATTCAAATTTTTTTTTTTGTTGTTGTTATTGTATTTTTGTCATTTCAAAACTATTTCGCATTCATTTTGTTTATCATCATCATAAAGTTTGTTTTTTGCTATTGTTGTTGTTGTCATTGTTTCCGCAGTAGTTTATGGCCTGGTCATGTCGTTTTGATATTGAAACGTGTTTTGGTAAACAATAAAACAACAACAAATAAATAAACAAACAAAAAACAAAAACAAATAAATAAAATGCGAACTATAGGGGCAAATACGAGGTTATGCAAAAAAATTACAACAATAAACATACAGGGTGGTGCGAAAAAAATTATACAATTTTTTTAGAAATTCAGAATTTTTTCCGAAAAAAATGCCTTTTTTGTTCGAACAAATAGATTTTTGGAAAAAAAAATAATTATTTTTTCAGAAATCAGTTTTCAAAATTTTTATCAAAATTTTTTTATCAAAATTTACAAAAAATATTTTTGTTTAATTTATTTATGCATGTCCGTCCATGCCCGTCCATCTGAAGATGTTAAATTGTGAACAAAGTACAGGACGCATTTATGATCTGAATTGGATGAAATTTGTATTGTGTTTAAAGTTTTATTGAAAAAAAAATGTGTATTCTAATTTACAATTCGTATGAATACAAATTCAATGCATACAAGATATAATATAACAATTACAAGTAGTAGTGTTAAAGGTAGTTTTACATTCAAATTACAACACTCTCCCTGAATGTAAACTCCTTTCATTAAATTAAAGAAAATGTTATTTTGTTTTACAAAAGACCAAACCTATTTCTAAAATATTTTAATTTTTGACATGGTAAAGCTTTTGTAAAAACATCTGCCAACATTTCGTTAGTAGAAATGTACTCTAATGCTACTTCTTTTTCATCGATTTTTTGCCTTATAAATTTTGCCTTTATGTCGACGTGTTTAGTTCTATTAGAATAATTATTGTTCTTTGCCACATGTAATGCTCCTTTGTTATCACAAAATATTTTCATGGTCTTCTTGGCGTCAGGATTTATTTCGTTTTCTAATCGTTTTAGCCAGACTGATTCTTGTATAGCCGCTGTAATTGACATGAATTCTGCTTCAGTTGATGATAGCGCTACTGTCTTTTGCTTTTTAGTTGACCATGATATTGCTGCGGATTGATATACAAATATATATCCAGTTGTTGATTGCCGGTCATCAATGTTACCAGCCCAGTCGGCATCACAGTAACCAGTAATTGTATTATCCAAATTTGGTTTGTATACTAGGCCTTTCTCAATTGTTCCTTTTAAATATCGCATGACACGCTTCGCCGCTTCCCAATGAGCTCTCCCTGGATTAGTGCTATATCTACTTAGCATATTTACGGCATATGAAATATCAGGACGTGATACTTGTGCTGCAAATAATAAGCACCCAATAGCTTGCATATAGGGAACCTTCGACATTTCCTGTCTTTCCTCTTCGTTATTTGGGCTCATTGACATTGATAACTTCTGGTTAGTATCCATCGGAGTATAAACTGGATTGCAATCGCTCATTCCAAAACGGTATAAGACATCATTGATATATTTTGTTTGATCTATTTTTATAGTGTCCTGATTTCGACTTATTTTTATTCCAAGTATTGTAGACACCTCTCCCATATCTTTCATTTTAAATATTTTGGAAAGCTTCTTCTTCATATTTCTCAAAATCTTGCTATTGTTGCAGAATATGAGGACGTCATCAACGTAAATTGCGACATACAATTTATACCCATTGTTCAAGTCGTGGTATATACACTGATCGACTTCACTGCGTGCAAGTCCCATTTTAATAAGTTCTGAATTTATCGTCTCATTCCAGACTCTTCCAGATTGCTTGAGACCGTATATTGACTTTTCCAGTTTACAAACTTTTTTCGTGCCATCGGAAAATCCTTCAGGTTGCTCCATATAAATTACCTCTTTGAGATTTCCGTTAAGATACGCGCTTACGGCATCCATTTGATGAATTTCCATACCATCTTTTGCGGCCAATGCAACTAAATATCTTATAGAGTCATACCTGATTACTGGCGAAAATGTTTCATTATAGTCAATACCCTCTCGTTGACTAAAACCTTTAGCGACCAGTCTTGCTTTCCATCTAATGTGGCTTTCGTTTTCATCACTCTTTGTCTTGAAAACCCACTTCGATTTTATAGCCTTTTCACCTGGTGGTAGTTTAGTCAAAATCCATGTATTATTCAGCTTCAATGATTCAATTTCATCTTCCATTGCACGTTTCCATTTATTAGCATTATCCGACGACATTGCTTCTTTATAACTTGTTGGATCATTTGAAACGAAATCAATGGCACAGAATGATGACGAATTTTTGTTTTGATTTGCAATACGCTCTGATCTCCGAATTTGTGGTTCCTCCACACTTTCTTGCCTGTAGCTTCTGCTAGGAGTCCATGCACGATTTTGTGCGCTGACTTCATCGCTATTTGATGGCCAATCTGTTTCTAAATACACGCTGTCTGTATCGGATTCCTCAGCAGGGGTTTCATTCGGAGTTAGAGTTTCTTCAGATGAATTTTGCATACTTGGATCATTAGCTATTACGGAAGGTGTTGATTCATTAAGATTGTCTTGATAATAGGATTCTCTCTCCCCTGAATCAGCGCTTTCGTTTTGCAATAATTCTGGATAATAAAAGTCTTCATTTCTTGGCTCAGTTCTGTTGACTTTCCCGTTCTCCATAAATGTTACATCACGACAGATTATTATCTTGCTATCCTTGGGACTAAACAAGCGGTATGCCTTGCTTTCGGCACTATATCCCACCATTATGCATTCGGTTGACTTCGGATCTAACTTCGATCTTTTATCTTTCGGTATGTGTGCAAAAGCAGGACAGCCAAACACTCGAAGGTGCGTTAAATTTGATTTTCGACCACTCCATATTTCTTCTGGACATTTTTTTTGTTGTCGACATGGCACTCGATTTATGAGATATGCTGCAGTAACTGCTGCTTCAGCCCAGAAACGATTATCTAAACCACTATCGATGAGCATACAACGGACCCTTTCAATGATTGTGCGGTTCATACGCTCCGCCACATCATTTTGCTCCGGGGTGTATGGACACGTCTTCTGATGTATAATGCCTTTTTCTTTGCATAACTTCTCAAATTGGCGATTAACGTATTCTCCACCATTGTCTGATCGGAAAATCTTTATTTTTTTCCAGTCTGGTTTTCAGCCATATTCATAAATTCCACAAATTTTGAAAACACTTCAGACTTACTTTTTATGGGATACGCCACAACTTTCCTAGAGAAATCATCAATGAAGGTTACAAGGAAACGTGTTCCAGAAAACGAGCACTGGTTCAACGGACCAGCAACATCAGTGTGTATAATTTGCAAAAGTTCTGTAGCTCGTGTACCATCTTCTTTATTAGGTTTTCGGCATTGCTTTCCTTGTAGACAGATTGTGCATGTACCATCTTCTTTCTCCGAAAAATTTAATCCAAAGTTGGCTTCTTTAACATCTTTGAGTTTCGAATGGCAAATATGACCCATTCTGCGATGCCACAAATTCAAATTACCTGAAACAGCAAATACTTTATCTTTCGAGTTTTCAGATTCACATTCTAATCTGTATAATTCATTGCGCATCTTTGCAAAGGCTATAACTTTTCCTTGCTTGTTTCGAATTTTGCAGGAATCACCCTCAAATATCACAGACTTGTCACCTTTTGTAATTTGCCGCACGGACAACAAATTTGTACAAAGATTTGGAACAAATTCAACGTCCTTGACAATTACATTCTTTGCCCCATCTTTACCAGAAACTTTCAGATCGATGTCGCCAATGCATTCAACTTGAAGTTCTTCCTTATTTGCAACGATGACTTTTTTGTTTTCTACATGCCGTTTGTTATACATCTTGCTATCATCATTTGTCATATGATTACTTGCACCACTATCGATGTACCAAGAGCTTAAATTAGAACTCATATCGGACGTGGCTTTTGCGTAAGAAATTCCATCAATTGTGGCAAATAAAACTTCAGATTTCTTCACATGCTTGCCGTGTTCACTCTTACTTACATTGTTTCTGTTTGGGCAATTCTTGGATATATGACCAGTCTTCTTACAATTGTAGCACGTAATTTGCTTCTTGTTCTTTGAAAATTTAGCTTGAAAAGCTGAGTCTCTGCTATTAATGTTATCGAATTTCGCATCTTGTAGCAACAGATTTTTCACCATATCCACGGTTAGCTTCTGTTTGGAATTTTCAACGGCCATAACTAATGGTTTGAAATCATCGGTCAGTCCAGCTAGCATCAATGAGGCAGTCAACTCATCATCAATGTTTAATCCTGCATTCTTTACCTTTAATGCGATGATGACCAAGTCGTTCACATACTCCTGAATTGTTTTATAATTCTGCATCTTGATGTTGACTAATTGTTTCAATAATTCCACTTTCCGTGTAAGTCCTGTATCCTCATATGCATTTATCAAGGCAGTCCATGCATCTTTCGCTGTTGTAGCAGCCGCAATGTGACCATAATTGTTCGGATCTATCATCAATGTAATTTCTGCCAGGGCTTTTTCATTCAATTCGGTATCCGGCATTTCTTCATTTACAGCTTTCCAGCAACCTTTTATCACCAATAACGATTTTGCTTGTCTTTTCCAGACATCAAAATTCTCGCGGCCCCGCAATTTCTCCATTGGGCACAATAATTGGTTGCTTGCCATAGTTTTCACTATTTTTTCAAAATTTGATTTTTTTTTTTATGTGTCTAGAGGCCCATAACCTATTGTGTTTAAAGTTTTATTGAAAAAAAAAATGTGTATTCTAATTTACAATTCGTATGAATACAAATTCAATGCATACAAGATATAATATAACAATTACAAGTAGTAGTGTTAAAGGTAGTTTTACATTCAAATTACAACAATTTGGCATAGGTCACTTATTCGGCCCAAGGACGAACCTTATTGAAATTGGAAAAAATCGGTTCAGATTTAGATATAGCTCCCATATATATTTTCGTCCGATTTAAGGTAAATTGTGTACCAAAGTCCCTATATATCTTTCGATTTGCACGAAATTTGGCACAGCGTAATGAATTTGGTCTAGAATGATGTGTGCAAAGTTTCGTGGAAATCGGTTCAGATTTAGATATAGCTCCCATATATAATTTCGCCCGATTTTAGGTAAATAGTTCACTGGAGTCCCTATATATCATTCGATTTGCACGAAATTTGGCATAGCGTACTGATTTAAGTATAGCATGATGTGTGTTAACTTTCCTGAAAATCGGTTCAGATTTAGATATAGCTCCCATATATATTTTGGTCCGATTTAAGGTAAATGGTGTACCAAAGTCCCTATATATCTTTCGATTTGCACGAAATTTGGCACAGCGTACTGAATTAGGTCTAGAATGATGTGTGTTAGATTGCCTAAAAATCGGTTCAGATTTAGATATAGCTCCCATATATATTTTAGTCCGATTTAAGATAAATGGTGCAGCAAAGTCCCTAAATAGCTTTCGATTTGCACGAAATTTGGCATAGTGTACTGAATTAGGTCTAGAATGATAAGTTTTCTGAAAATCGGTTCAGATTTGGATATAGCTCCTATATATATTTTCGTCCGATTTAAGGTAAATGGTGCACCAAAGTCCCTAAATAGCTTTCGATTTGCACGAAATTTGGCATAGTGTACTGAATTAAGTCTAGAATGATGTTGCTAAGCTTCGTGAAAAAAATACTAAAATTTTTATAAAAGACTAGAGGGCCCGGCAAACGTTGTCTTGCCTAACAATATTGTTGATGTATAATTTTCGGCATTTTAGGTTGGTTTTATACCCTCCATCATAAGGTGAAGTGTATATATTTTTGTAACATCTTGGTAATTATCATAGCACACATAGGGTAACATTACAAAACTGAATTTGATGTTTATGAGTGAGTTTTGTTGTTCCCTCCACGATTTAAGATATACATTTTATATTTGCACATACATTTGTACTACTCATAAGATGGCCTAGCGTTGTCCTGCCCCTGTATTCTGTAACTTTTTAACAACATTCGATATTGTCTATTTTACAACAATTTCATTTGTTAGTTTTATTGTTTTTACAATAACAAAAGAAATTTAAACAATATCGAATGTTGTTAAAAGCTACAGAATAGGCCTACTGGTGAAACACGACACCTCCCCTGTTGGCCAATTCTGGCCAATTGCTATCTTCAAACGGTACAGTTGTTGGCAGTAGAGATCAGAATTTAGCGTTTGGCCATATGAAAGCAACTCATAATAAATAATCCCATTCCAGTCCCACCAAATGCATAGCAGAACCTTCCTGGTCGTTAGTCCTGGTTTGGTCACCGTTTGAGGTGCTTCACCGCTCTTTGACCACGATCGTTTTTGCATTGGGTTATCGTATGTGATCCATTTCTCATTTCCAGTTACCATCCGTTTTTAAAAATAAGAGTATATCATTCCGTTTGGTCAAGACTTCGCAGATGGAAATTCGATCCATTTCATTTTTTCTGTTAATTGGTGAGCCACCCAACCATTGAGCTTCTTTTTGAATCCAGCTTTGTGTGAATGGTTTAATTTTTAGCTCCTGGATGATGTTACGACATGCCTGTAAAATTCGATCGTTCCACCGGTATAATGGATTTCTTTTTCCCAAATCTAATATTAGGGATACTTATTGGGCAGAAATTCTCCCTAATTAGAATTTTCCATATTGACTCAAGTATTCGGATATCCCCATCTAACGGCATCCCTTAACATTCGGTGTTTGGCTGCAATGTTATGTTCGCCCAAGCTTTCAAATATCCCCCATGTAATAGTAATCCACCTTTTTCGATACTGTGGGGGATTTGGGCACGTTTGGTTGTATATTTGGTAGAATGAATCGTACTGAAATTGTCAATATTGGTTAAATCTTTGAGGTGCCCACAATAGTCGGTACTTTAAGGAGTTCGGTATTTTAGGGAGTGCTTCAGCCGAAGAGCTGTAATGTTTTATTTTGAACGAAGAAAACCTGTTTACAAAAAATTATCAATATTGGTGCAAATTGGTCCGGGTAGCCCCATATAATGATATGCATATAATGATATACTCTTATTGTTCGGTATTTTCTCATGTGGTATTAGTATATATCCATACCCATTGTAGTATCGTATATCATTCATATCATATATCATTCCGTGATATTGAAAGGATAAAACACATTTGCGGAAACATTTCTATTCACGACCAAGTTTTGTATAGCTCCTACATACGGGCCCCGCACCATTTTCGGTTTTGTAAAGAATTTGACGGAATGGATCATGGATTTGGCTTAATGCAATAAAAAGGAGCCATACATATTTCCCGTTTAATTTTCAGTATGTTGAAGTTCTTACCCCCCGTTTTCCAATCTACTACACATACTGTGTAACATAGTCCCCATATAAATGTCCCGGCCGATTTAAGGAATCTACATATTAGGAAGTACAAAAGTTCGATCTTAACAACGATTTTTCATGGTATTAAATATATCGGTGGTTGACATATTGAGGTAACATCATGAGACTCTTTGTTATAAGAAATGTTTTTTATAGTTGTTCTCTTTCAATATGAACTAACCTTTCTCTGTGATACACGTATGCGATTAAAGACATCGACCAACGATTAGGCATATAACCACCATATAATGGTACATTTTAGGTACTTCAATAACAACATGTTCCTATGTTCCTATTATTATTATTTTCAAGAAGAATAATCTAGGGCACATGTCTTAGAATCAGAACTCTTTCTGAATCTTCAGATTTTCATCCTTGCATTTGTTCCAAAATGTAAGTGAATTTTATGGAAAACGTGTACATACAATGATCGCGAATTCATCTCAATTATTGTTTTGCATTCTCAGAAAAAAAGTTTCGTTACAATGCCAATTGAATAAAATAAAATATTTTGAAAATTTTCAATATTTGACAAATGAATATTTTTTTTTTCAAATATTGTTTTTCATAATATTTTTTTTCATAATATTTTTTCTTTTTTGCAAATTTTTCGCGATTTTTAAATTTTTCTCACCTTTTAAACCTTCCCTGAAGCTCTACGAATATTTTAAGACTAAGATAAGAAAAATCCGTTCAGCCGTTCTCGAGTTTTAGCGAGACTAACGAACAGCAATTCATTTTTATATATATAGATTTATTTTTATAGCAAATTTATTAGACTTTTTTTTTGTAAAATTTGTCGAAATTTACTTTTTCAGCAAAATTCTTCGGAAATTGTTGGCATTTTCTTAAGAATCATTAATTCCATCAGAACAAGTCAATATTGCGTCTTTGGTTTTAGTAAAAAAAATATAATCAATACTGTCGTACGTCACAGCTGTTTTGTTTAATTAATGAAAATGTAGCTCATCTCGAAAGAGAAATTAATAAAAAACATTTACATGAATGATCTTCGCCCTAAAAAGGCATAAAAAACAAAAACTCGAAAAAAAATTATGTTTGGCATATTAAACAATTAGCCAAAATTGTTGAACCATTATAAAGATTTTTTGAAAAATTAGATAATGAATATTTTTTGGAAATGATAATTTTTTCAAATAATCTAATCTAGTAAAAAAACAATAGCTCGTCGTATCGTACGATTTCTATTAGAATAGTTATTTGTTTTCAAAATAGCCCGTTAACCTATATTCGAAGATAATACAACTATTGACCCCTTCCCCAATATTCTAGGACTTAGTCATGTTTTTGTTTAAAATTCTGAAATTCAGGTAAAAAGTTTCATTGACATTAACCATGCAGTCATTATGTCTAGGTTATTGATGACTACTGTTTTACTCTCTACCTCCTCCACCTCACTGAGTGAGAAGGCCTTGTCCTCTGTTAACGTGATTTCATTATCACAATTTGGCGTAATTCCACAATGCAATGTCGTGGTCAGGATGGTTGTGGTTAGGGTTGTTGTTGTTATTGTTGGAGACGTTAATCACTATTTTGCCCAGTAATGGGAAAAAATCGATTTTTTTAAATGGTGAAATGATTGCACACATATACATACTACATAGAAATATTGAGAGGGTGTTACGAAAGGGTGTGATTGAAACGTAGGATTAAAAAACAATAGAAAATAAAATTTGACAAAACTTACTAAAATTTCTAATAAATTGTCAATAAAAAATAAATTTCAATGAAATTTACTATAAGAAATAAATTAAGACGAATCTTGCTATAAGAAATAAATTTCGATTAAATTTGCTAAAAAAAATCATTTTGTAGAAAATAAATTTAGACAAAATTTACTGTAAAAAATAAATTTCGAGTAAATTTCGTCGAAATTTATTTTTTATAAAATTTTCGTCGAAATTTATTTTATAAAGCAAAATTCTTCAAAATTTATTTTTTTTATAGTAAAATTCTTCGAAATTTATTTTTTTATAGTAAATTTCAATTAAATTTTTTTATAGTAAATTTCGTCGAAATTTATTTCTTATACTACATTTCGTCGAAATTTATTTTTTAAAGAAATTTTGATTGAAATTAATTTTTTTATAGTTAATTTCATTCAAATTTATTTTTTTATAGTAAATTTCGTCGATATTTATTGTAAAGAAATTTTGATTGAAATTATTTTTTTTATAGTTAATTTCATTGAAATTTATTTTTTATGGTAACTTTTGTCGACAATTTTGTATTAAATTTCATCGAAATTTATTTCTTATGGCAAAAATTTCTTCGAAATTTAATTTTTATAGTAAATTTCGTCGAAATTTATTTCTTATGGCAAAATTTCGTCGAAATTTATTTTTCTTAGGAAATTTCTACGAAATTTAATTTTTATAGTAATCTTCGTGGAAATTTATGTTTTTATAGTAAATTTTATAAAAAAACTTGTCGAAATTTATTTCTTTAAGTATTTGAATTGAATTTTAAATTTTTATCGCAAATTTCTTTAAAATAAATTTTTATATTATTTTTTGATATTTGTTTCATAAATTGTTTCAAAATTACATTTTTATAGCTATTTATTTTAAAATTAGTTTTCATAGCTATTTAAAAAAAATAATGGCAATTTTTTTTAAAATTATTTTTTTATAGTAAATTTCATTGAAATTTATTTTTTTATAGTAAATTTAATTGCAATTTATTTTTTATAGTACATTTCATTGAAATTTATTTTTTATAGTAAATTTCATCGAAATTTATTTTTATAGTAAATTTCATCGAAATTTATGCTTAAAGAAATTTTGATTGAAATTATTTTTTATAGTTAATTTCATTGAAATTTATTTTTATAGTAAATTTTGTAGAAATTTATTTCTTATAGTAAATTTCGTCGAAATTTATTTCTTGACAAAATTTCGTCGAAATTTATTTCTTATGACAAAATTTTGTCGAAATTTATTTTTCATAGGAAATTTCTTCGACATTTAGTTTTTATAGTAAATTTCGTCGAAATTTATTTTTTATAGTAAATTTCGTCGAAATTTATTTTTTATAGTAAATTTCGTCGAAATTTATTTTTTATAGTAAATTTCGTCGAAATTTATTTTTTGTATAAAATTTCGTAGAAATTTGTTTTTTATAGCAATTTTTTCGTTGAAATTTATTTCTTATAGTAAAGTTCATCGAAATTATTCTTTATAGAAAATTTCGTCGAAATTTATTTTTTTATAATAAATTTCGTCTTTATTTTTTATAATAAATTTCGTCAAAATTAATTTTTTTAGCAAATTTCATTGAAGTTTATTTTTTATAGCAAATTTCATTGAAATTTATTTATTATAGTAAATTTCGTGAAATTTAATTTTTATGGTAATTTTCGTCGAAGTGTATTTCTTATAGTAAACTTCGTCGAAATTTATTTCTTATGGCAAAATTTCGTCCAAATTTATTTCTTATAGTAAATTTCGTCGAAATTTTTTTTTATAGTAATTTTCGTCGATTTTTATTTTTACAGCAAATTTCGTCGAAATTTATTTTTTTATAGTAAATTTTACTGACATCTATTTTTTATAGTAAATGTCTTTGAATTTTATTTTTTATAGTAAATTTCGTCGAAATTTATTTATTATAGTATATTTCGTTGAAATTTATTTTTTATAATAAATTTCGTCAAAATTAATTTTTTATAGCAATTTTCATTGAAATTTATTTATTATAGCAAATTTTATTGAAATTTATGTATTATAGTAAATTTTTTGTCAAAATTTATTTATTATAGCAAATTTCATTGACGTTTATTTTTTTAGCAAATTTCATTGAAATTTATTTATTATAGTAAATTTCGTCAAATTAATTTTTTATAGCAAATTTCATTGAACCTTATATATTATAGCAAATTTCATTGAAATGTATTTATTTTATTGTAGTAAATTTCGTCGAAATTTTTTTTTTTTTGTAGCAAATTTCGTCGAAATTTATTTTTTGTAGTAAATTTCATTGAAATTTATTTTTTATAGTAAAATTCGTCGAAATTTATTTTTTATAGTAAATTTTGTCGAAATTAATTTTTTTATAGTTAATTTCATTGAAATTTATTTTTTCTAGTAACATTTGTCGAAATTTATTTCTTATAGCAAATTATGCCAAAATTTCGTCGAAATTTATTTTTCATAGGAAATGTTTTCGAAATTTAATTTTTATAGTAAATTTTGTTCGAAATTTATATCTTACAGTAAGTTTCGTCGAAATTTTTTTCTTATGGCAAAATTTCGTCGAAATTTATTTTTCATAGGAAATTTCTTCGAAATTTATTTTTCATAGGAAATTTTATAAAAAAAAACTTGTCGAAATTTATTTCTTTTAGTATTTGAATTGAATTTTAAATTTGTATAGCAAATTTCTTTAAAATTAATTTTTATATCAATTTTTTTTGATATATTTTTATAATTTGTTTCAAAATTACATTTTTATAGCTATTTTTTAAATTATTTTTATAGCTAATTTTTTAAAATTTTTTTATAGCAAATTTTTTTAAAATTATTTTTTTATAGCAAATTTCATTGAAATTATTTTTTTTTCCAAAATTTTAATTCTGACTCATTTCTTTATGCCGCCTTGTAATCAATTTCTTGTTCGACTTTGAAAATTCTCTACGATAAACCCTGACTTTTAAACCCAACCCTCTTCTGCCGAGTGGCCTGCTGCATTTTTAAAGATTTCAATTTGTTTTTATTTAATATTCGATGAGCTTATCAAATACCTAACCATAATGCAGGTTGATTGTCCCAACCTGCTTAGCAAAAAAAAAAGTTAGAATTTTTAATAGCCCCTTTGTTTCTTTGTTCGGTTTAGAAGCCTAAGGTTGTCTTATCGGCAAATGCATTTTTTCCAATATATACCGTAAAAAATTATACAAAATCAATTTGTTATTTGGTTTTGAATGCCATTGAACTTCTAAGCAGAATTAATTTTTTTTCAACTGTTTTGAGGGTCATAAATAGAGGAGGGTAATTAATGGGTGTTTTCAAAGCGATTATTTGTTATGGTTAAAATGTTTTTAAATAGGAGGAATTTATTATAATCACTTAGTTAAAATAAAAATTTATTAAATTCCAACCCACTGTGCCCCACTAGTAGTCAGATGTTCCACTCATACATAGTCAGGTCACGTTCTAATCGTTTTTAGTGGTTTTGGGTTGTTGTTGGTGGTGGTTGTTTGTTTGCAAATATCAATTAGTGAAATGGCAAATAACAGAGGTGGGCAATAACATTC
The DNA here is from genome assembly GCF_032173495.1 of Musca vetustissima. Taxonomy (NCBI): domain Eukaryota; kingdom Metazoa; phylum Arthropoda; class Insecta; order Diptera; family Muscidae; genus Musca; species Musca vetustissima. Next base: position 20,599 of record NW_026879471.1, read on the forward strand.
TTAGGGTACGTTATTTAGTACTCAGCGTACTAATTGGTACCTCCCAAATGCCCGAATTTTGAGCACGTTTTTAAACCAAATTGTCTGTATTTTGGTATTTCGGAGTCTAATTGGTTGGCAAATCTTGCCACCAAAAATTATGAATATTGGAAAATTTTTCGTTGTACTCCTCATATTACGGTACCCTCATTATTCGGTATTTTGGCACATTTTTCATCCAAATCGGTTGCAATTTGGTACATTGGGTTATCATTGGTTGACAAATCTTCCCACCAAAAATTATCCATATTGGCCTATATTTAAGGGTAGCTCCCGTATAAGGGTACGGCAAAAATTTCGATATTTTGAGGAGATCGAGTACGTTTTCCATGCTAGTTGGCCGTAATTTGGTATTTCGGAGTCTCATTGGTTGGCAAATCTTGCCACCAAAAATTATGAATATTGGAACATTTTTCGATGTAGTCCTCATATTACGACACCCTCATTATTCGTTATTTTGGGGAGTTTGGGCACACTTTTCATCCAAATCCATTGTAATTTGGTACATTGGGTTATCATTGATTGGCAAATCTTCTCACCAAAAATAATTTTTATTGGTCTATATTTAAGGGTAGCTCCCTTATAGGGGTACGGCAAAAATTTCGATATTTTGAGGAGTTTTGGCACGTTTTCCATGCTAGTTGGCCGTAATTTGATATTTCGGAGTTCCATTGGTTCGCAAATCTTCCCACCAAAAATTATGAATATTGAAACATTTTGCGGTGTAGTCCTCATACGGTACCCTCATTATTCGGTATTTTAGAGATTTTGGGTACATTTTAAAATCGATGTAGCTGTAATTTGGTAAATTGGTGGGTTCTCATTGAGTAACAAATTGTCCTACAACAAATTATGAATATCGGTTCACTTTTCGGTTTAAAACCCAAATAACGAAAACTCCTATTTTCAGTATTTTGAAAATTTCCGACATGTTTTTCAACCAAAATGGCTGAAATTTTATGTTTTGTATTCTATTTGGGTAGAAAATCTCCTCAATAAAAAGTATCAATATCGATCCACGTTTAGGTATAGATACCCATATAAGGGTACCATCCAAATTTCTATATTCTACGGAATTTGCCTTCTATATTCAACGAAATTGGTTGTAATATTATATTTTGCTTTCCCATCAGATGGAAATCTTACCGAGCAAAAATTAGCAGAATCGGTATATATTTCCATGTAGACCTCAAACGAAGGAATAATCGATTTTCGATATTTTTAAAGATTTTGGATACGTTTTTCAAACGAATAGCCTGTAATCGATGGCTTTCCGATTTTTTTTATTAAAAAAATTGGCCCCAAAGAGTCTCTCCGTTTTTTTTTATAAAAAATGGTCCCATTTTTATACCCTTCACCACACTGTGGTACAGGGTATTATGTCTTTGTGCATATGTTTGTAACAGGCAAAAGGAAACGAGATAGACACATGGTTCCTTTTGAGAATATGCATAGAATCACTTTCTAAGCCGATTTATGCATGTCCGTCCGTCCGTCTGTCCGTCTGTCTGTCCATGTTAAATTGTAAACAAAGTACAGGTCGCATTTATGATCCGAATTGGATGAAATTTGGCATAAGTCACTTATTCGGCCCAAGGACGAACCCTATTGAAATTGGGAAAAATCGGTTCAGATATAGATATAGCTCCCATATATATATTTAACCGATTTAATGTAAACGGTCCCTATATATCTTTCGATTTGCACGAAATTTGGTACAGCCTAATCATTTAGGTCTAGAATGATGTCTGCCAAGTTTCGTGAAAATCGGTCCAGATTTAGATATAGCTCTCATATATAGTTTCGTCCGATTTAATGTAAATGGTTCACCAAAGTCCCTATATATCCTTCGATTTGCACGAAATTTGGCATAACGTACTTAATTGAGCCTAGAATGATATCTGCCAAGTTTCGTGAAAATCGGTCCAGATTTAGCTCCCTTTTATTATAGATTGATGTTAAGTAATTGACGTACTAAGGAACCAATTGGAACAAAACGTTCTGAAAGTTGTATAACCTAACCTGTGACAAGTTTGTTTGAAATCGCTCAATATTTGGATAGAGCTTCCATATATATTTTCGCCCGATTTCAAGTAAATTGGGCATCAAACTCCTCATGTTAGTCAGATTGACATCAAATTTTGCACAACTTAAAAAATTGAGCACAGAAATACGTAGTTGCGTTTTCTAGAAGTGCAGACATAGCCCAACGGATGACCTATTTATATTTGTTTGAAGTCGATTGACATACTTTATGGATAGATCTAGGTAGATTCACATTTAGATAAATATCACATTTTTTTTCATCCAATTTTATGTTATAGTCCTGCTTAATATACCCATAGTGGTGAAGGGTATCATATAGTCGGCCCCGTCCGACTTTACTACTTTCCTTACTGGTTTTCTATAGAAAAAATGGTCCTAAAAGACCAAAAACGGCTCTCCGAATTCTTTTTGTATGGAAAGTGCTCACTGAATTTTTTCCACAGAAAAAGAAAGTGAAAAAAATAGATTGAAGGACCTCTCGATATTATTTTTATTAAAAAAACAACCCGACAGGGGTTCTCCTATTTAAAAAAAATAGCTTGAAAGGGGCTTCAATTTTTTTCTTTTTTTTTATTTATAATAGAAAAAAGCTTTATGGTCCTCCCGATTTTTTATAAAAAAAAAATAGTCTGAAAAGGGCTGTCCTATTTTTTTCATAAAAAAATAACCTGAAAGGGTATCTACTAATTTTTTCAAAGAAAAAGGGTTCTCCAATTTTTTTTATAGAAAAATAGCCGAAATGAGCCCTTTTTTTTGCTACTGAAAAGAAATGGCGCCAAGGGTTCTTCGATTTTTTTTTTACAAAAAAATGCGAATTTTAATTAAAAAATCTTCAAGGGGCTCTCTGTCATATTTCATAAAAAAAATAACCTGAAAAGAGGCCCCAAATAGTTTATCTTAGAAAATGTGTACCTAAAGAGCTCTCCGATTTTTTCCCATAAAAAATAACCCTAAAGGGACTCTTCTAATTTTTTTCTGTAGCAAAAAATGACCCAGAGGGGCTTTCCGAATTTTGTTCTATTAAAAATAGTCCCAAAGGGCTTTCCATTTTTTTTTGAAAAATAGCGTCAAAGGGCTCTTCGATTTTTTTTTCTACAGCAAAAAATAGTCCTAAAAATTCTCCAATTTTTCTCTAAAAGAAAAAAAAAGAATGGCGCCCAAGTCAAAAAATAGTCCTCCAAAAAGTTTTGTAGATTTTTTACCTTCTCTGAAATCTTCTGAATTTGTTTCTTTAGAAAAAAATTGTCCAAGAAAGATTTTCCTCAAAGAGTACATAAATGTCCAACATTTGGAATAATTATTCCATCTCTGACGTTGCCCCATGTCTGTATCTTTTATTGGACAACCCTGTTTTTGCTGTCGTTTCCCTCTTACCCTAGATTTTGACTGAAAGCCATCTCGGTGATGAATACACCATATGCTACAATTCTCTTCTACTCCCACATCAGGCAAAACCCCGCACGCGTGCTCTCTCTTGCGAAAGTAAATAACAGCATACTCTCATGCACATTCAATTGAAACAACTGAAAACCCATTGACACACACACGCACACACATCGACAATGCAACGCGAATTTATTATTCTCTGCCCGAGCCTGCTGTTTTACTCAGTTGATATATCAGCTGATTGTCATTGACATTATTTTTGTTGTTGATTTTCTCAATGCCCCATTCGTGATTCGTTTTTTCGTGGCACAACAGCTGTTTCTTTTTTCTTCGATTACTTTCCATGGCAATATGAAGATACCTACATACCTTCATCTGTTTGTTGTTTGCTAGCTATCATCTGTTTATTGTCGTTGTTGTTATTGTTCTGCACACTTCTCTCTGTGTGTGTGTGAGTGTGTTTGATGAGCTCACATTTGATTGTTTGCTTGGTTGACTGGTTGTTGTTGTTTGGGTCTTGCTCAGCTTTGTTTTGGTCGGTTGGTTGGTTGACTGCACAATCAACAACAACCCTCGTTTGCCGTTATTTTGTTGTTTCTTCTTTGCTATGTTGGTTGATGTGTGTGTGCGTTATGCTTCGTTGTCGTCATATACATGCCCTCGTATACATTTCGTGGACTTCAGTGTATTTTGTGTTTTTTGGAATCTGTTTGTCTTCACGTATAATTCTCATTCAGTCTGCATTTCGCCTGCCTTAACATGTTCACTTTGTGCATGTGAAGTTAGCTTTGCGCAGAGGCGATATCGTAACCAATGAGGTTCTACCGAGGTGCGATTATTGCTAGTTGAAAACTTTAACCAATACCCCGCCATGGGGACGTGAAATACCGTCCACTACGGCAATTTTTGCAAGCCCGAGAGGGCTATAATTGAATAAATTTGAAGAGACAGAAAATTACCAAGGAAGTAGTCCGTTTAATGGAAGAATTGTTCCTTTGGTAGGAAGAACCAACCCTTCTACAAAAAAAAAAAAAAATTCACTGTAACTTTTAGGGGGTCACTCACTTAGGTTGAAAAATAGGCCGGGGGGACCTTGAACCAAAAAAGACGAGCCATAGCCTTTTGTATAATTGATCTGATGGGAAAGTGAAATATCAAATAATAATCAGTTTTGGATGAATATGGTACCCAAATTCCTTAAATATCGAAATTCGGAATGAACTTACAGTGGATTTGGTTAAAAAGTGTGCCCGAATAATGAGGGGAGTACCATAATATGAGGACTGGATTACACCGAAAAATGTTCCAATATTTACAATTTTTGGTGGGAAGCTTTGTCAATCAATAAGACCCAAAAATACCAAATTATGCCCAATTAGCTTGGAAAACATGCTCAATCTCCTCAAAATATCGAAATTTCCGCCATACCCTTTAACATAGGCCAATGTAGATAATTTTTGGTGGGAAGATTTGTCAACCAATGAGAACCCAATGTACCAACTTACAATGGATGGAATTTTTTATTTTTTTTTCAAAACATTTTTTTATTGTTTTTTTCAAAAATTTTTTTTATTTTTTTTTTCAAAAATTTTTTTTTATTTTTTTTTTTCAAAACTTTTTTTTATTTTTTTTTACAAAAATTTTTTTTATTTTTTTTTTCAAAATTTTTTTTTTATTTTTTTTTTTTCAAAAAAGTTTTAATTAACTCCCTATTTATTTATTCGTTTCTCTCTTCCTCCCTTTCTCTTTTGCAGTTCCATTTCGGTCCTGAGCAATGATGGCTTTCGTCTCTATTCGATCAATGCAAGCGATAAAATCGACGAGATTTTCGCCAAAGAAAATTCCGAACAGATACGAATTGTGGAGAGGCTCTTCAATAGTTCGCTGGTAGTGCTGGTCACTCAACAAAAACCGAATTGTTTGAAAATGTTACATTTCAAAAAGAAACAGGATATTTGTAATTGTGTCTATCCATCGGATATTCTCTGCGTTCGTATGAATCGTTATCGCCTCGTCGTGTGCCTGGCCGAAAGTATCCACATTCATGATATTCGTGATATGAAAATTTTACATTCCATTGAAAATATTGCTCCGAATGAATTGGGTCTATGTTCGCTGTCGTTAAATTCCCATTTGGCATTTCCGATTTGTACGACCAGTGGAGAGTTGAGAATTTTCAATGCCAATAAACTGAAAACGGGACTGACAATTAAGGCTCATGATACGGCCCTTTCGGCTATGGCATTTTCGCCAAGTGGGACTCTGTTGGCCACTGCCTCGGAGCGAGGAACTGTGATAAGGGTATTTTGTGTTAAGAATGGTCAAAAGGTCCAGGAATTCCGTCGAGGGGTGAAACGATGTGTTCGCATTGCCTCGTTGGTCTTTTCGACCACAGGGGATTTTTTGTGTGCCTCATCGAATACGGAGACCGTGCACATTTTTAAGATTGACACAAAGGCCGTGGAGGCGGCAGAAAGGAAGGCTTCGATAGGTAAGTTGGAATGGAGATGGAGATTCAAATTTTGAAATATTTTTTTTAATCAATTCTACTTTTTCTTTTAGATGACTCCAAAAAATCCCCGGCCCCAGTTGCAACTACTACATCCACATCTGGCACTACAAACTCTACCTCTTCAACCTCGGCATCAAGTACAAATAATGAAAATTCCTCTACGACCACTCCCTCCACCAATCATCAGCAGCAACAAACACCTGCCCCTGTACCGAATTCCGCCACAAACCAAACATCCAGCAACTCCTGGTCCATGAGTGGTTATCTATCCAAGGCCATGTCTTCATATTTAATACCCTCACAAATTGGCGATGTGTTAAGTCAAGATCGGGCCTTTGCCACAGCGGTATTGGGTCAAGCGGGACTCAAACATGTCTGTGGTTTGGCACGCATACAAAAGGAGTTACGGCTCCTATTGGCCTGTGAAGATGGTTTCCTATATATTCACGAATTCAATAGCGAAAAGGGTGGTCCTTGTAAGCTATTGCAGGTTCATGATTTACGCTACACTTTGGAGGGTGTGATTGGTAAGTGGGAATACATTTTTCTATCCTCAGAATTTGATTGGTATTTTTTTCTTCCCACCCTCCAGAACTCAATCTCTCCGATAGCATGGATAAAATTTCCTTTTCGGGAAATTTACCCTCAACACCAACTAGCAATCCTTCGGCAGGATTCTCAGCATCAGATGCATCGGTATCACCTGCCATCGATACATCACCACATTCCAAGGATTCGGCCTCCTCATCGCCGCATAGCAAATCAAGTTCTATGAGCAGTGTTAGTGTTATCATTGAAAATCCGGATCCTTCAACAGATAATTCATATGCCAGCATATTAAAGGGTACCGAACCCGGGCTGAATACTCTTACAGGTATTATGGCCTAAAGGATTATATTTTTGTTATTGTAATCATAAATAATAGAATGTAAAACCCCCATGATTCATATTATGATTTGATCTTTGTAAAAAAACACAACAAATTGAAAATATTTGTAGTATGTTGTAAACTGGTAAACTGTATTGACTGACCCCACACCCACCCGTTAGCTCCTCATACTTACTTTTGTCTGTCTATCATTGTATAAAATTAATTATAATTAAATTAAAAAATAAATTCCCTTGTAACTTTTAACCAATTTAAATTTGAATATTTTTCTAATTTAAATTGGATTTTCGATTTAGAATAAATTTTTCATTGGCACTAAACTTCTAGAAATAAAGTTTATGGATCAAACAGGGACCAAAACAAAATAACCTCAAAATTCAAGAAATAGAAGAAATTAATTTTAAAAAGAGATATTTGAAATTTATTTATTTTTCATATATAGAGTAACTATTTCACTTTCTTTTGTTCTGAGACCCCTAATGAAATTCGATTTGGAATAAATTTTCAATTGGCACCAAACTTCTAGAATT